>NW_022987715.1:200000-222500 GCF_902827165.1 Trematomus bernacchii | reverse complement strand
CAAAGGTACATGCGCCATATAGGCCTATGTCAGAAATGCTCTTACAATGTAGTTTATGACAAATATATAGGCAACACATAATTTCAACACTGTATAGGCTATTTATTTTTAGAATAAAGAAATAAAGAAGAAATGTGGAGGTTAAGATTTTGAAGTGAAACACGGACACCTAGCGTGTTGTTACACTGTGAGAGCGAGCAGGAGAGACACACACACACACGCACGCACACACACACACACACACACACACACACACACACACACACACACACACACACACACACACACACACACACACACACACACACACACACACACACACACACACACACACACACACACACTGTATCCAGCAGCCCTTGACTATGATCCTGCCTTATTTATGGGGAAGAGATCCACTGCTCTGCGGCCAGGGTGCACAACAATTGCTATTAAATTCAGTTTAAAAACATACTGAGTTTTTCAGGAAACAAAAAAAATTAACTAATTATTAAATAAAAAAATATATTTTAATATATTTATTTTTGACAGAAACATTAAAGGACCGGCGTTTGATCCACTCCCTCATTCATGCTGTTTGTGACTTAAATCAATGTATGTGAGAGAAATGTCTAATAGGCTATCTCTCCAAAAGGATTTTAAAGTCAAGAGTTAATTGTGTGTGTGTGTGTGCGTGTGTGCGTGTGCGTGTGCGTGTGCGTGTGTGTGTGCGTGTGTGTGTGTTTGTGTGTCTGTGTGTGCCATCGGCCATCCCTGAATTATGATTTTCTTTGGACTGAAAAGCTTCTGTTGAGCAAGCGTTCATATTATTATTGGCAATATTTTGAATATTTCGAAATAAATATATTATATATATATTATATGACTATTTCTTGTATGAAAAGGGAAGAAAAAGGGAAGATTTTTTAACATTATCTTTTTTTCTTTTTCTTTCCTCCGAGGTGTGGTACACTTAACCAGAGACTTTTTCATGGTGAATATAATAGTGTCACTGAATGCACCATCACAGGACAGGGAGATGTTGAAAAGTTGTTCAATCAAAGGAGCCCCATGCTATTTAGTGTCAGGAACAATGTACAGAAGGAGTAGTCCTTCAAGCAAATAACCAAGCAGATCATTGAGCAATAATTAATACAATATAAATAAGATGTGCTTTATCCAAAAAGGCTGTTTCCCGTTGTAGAGGAACCCTTCATCATTTGGACAGCGACTGGTGAATATAACACCGGCCTGCTGTCAGCCTGATAATGCTCCAAAACCGTTACCTCAATTCAATTCAACATTTTAGTCTAACGTATCACTTATTAGCTGAATTAATATGTGACAGTATTGACATATATTAAACACACAACAAGGACAAATCCGGCCTGTACCAATCCTCTAAAAATGAAGTAGCCTAAGTCAGGAACCAAACCCATCCACTCACTCTATGGTATTTGTATTTTAATAAAAGTAGTTAATACGAGGCAGACGTTTGAAAGAATATACATCGATCTTACAAATATCTCTGCATATTTTTTACATTTAAGAACTATACACTTTGAAGAACATGTTTTTCCAAGTAGGCTAACTCAAACGCACGTTTTTGTTTCACTGTTTGGTTTATGTTTCAATAGAATATGTGTGTTTCTTCTTATATCTTTATTTTAAACTGGGCCTACTTTTTGTATGTGTTTTCCCTTATAGGCAGCAACATGTTTCTATCACTACACCAACCAACTACTGTTGATAAGATGCATCTACCAATTAAAGCCTAATCCTATAACTACATTTTACTTTGAAAAGCATTACAAAGCAGAGGGTTACATTCATAACATGGCAGCGAACTTACCCGTCATGGTTAATAGATACATGAAATGAATAGAGGTATTTTTCATTTTAGATATTCAGTTTTTATTAGATGGCAAATACACAGGCATCAACGATCACTCTGCTTTCCTGGGCTCCTGCTGTCACTTGAATGGGTTGTTTCCATGGAAACGCACAACATACTGAGTGCGTGCAAAGTGACGACACCTTGACATGGCTAACAGGCTCTCTGAGGAGGAGCAGGACCTGCACCACATGAAGAGTGCAGCGGCAGAGTTCTACCGGCTCAACAGAGTCCCCCAGGAGCTAGAGAGGGCCCTGAACCAGCTCTTCATCCACAGGCCCGAAGACATTCACGGTTACCTGGTAGGCTATATCCCCGCTGAAACAGGAAGCACCACCCGAACAGCTCAACTGATGCTAATGCTAACGTTAGCTACATTCACACACAGCAACAGCCGCTTTCCTCATTTAGCTGCTACTTTGCTAACTGCTCAGACTCATGGATGTAGACTAGGTTACTCGGGGCCGCCCCTCTCGCAGAACACGTGCAGTGCGTAGGGCCTCGTATTGCTGGGGTCTTTATCTTATGCGCAAATGCGGTGCAATTATTTGCGCCAGTCCACTCCCTCCCGGGGGTTAGGAGTTTTGTGTACGGACTCCCGGGCCCTTTCTCATTTCACTAATTCCCCTCCTCGACTCCCCTCCTCGACTCCTATCCTCATGTCTTAGTCCCGCCCACAGGAGATGCGAGCGGAGGAGTCGAGGAGGGGAACCGAGGAGAGAGGAGGGGAAGCAGCAGGCGGTTAGAGAAATGAGAACTCCTCTCCTCTGAGCGGTCATTTTAAAGAGATGTCCATTAATGATGACAGGAGGCACAGCAGCCCTCTGTCCGATGGACAGAAATGTGTTCATGATGACTTATATATTTACTTTTAATTCATTCACAGTGCGGTATAATGAGACAATAACAGGCTACAGATGCGGACACATACACACACGTATATTATATTTATATTTCAGTGTTTCCCCTAGGATGGAGTCATAGCAGCGGTGCTAAGGCACGCGGGGCTAGCAAAATGTGAGCGCGGAGCGCGTGGAATTTTTTTCTGTGTGTGCGTGCGAAGTGCACCCCGCCAATATGTTTCTATAGCCGCGTTCACACCAAGTACTTTGCCGTATTTAGTGCCGGCACTCAGAGCCCCGGCACTTATGACCCCAGGGCATTTAGTACAGATCGCGTTCACACCGGAGTACTTTTCCCTGAGGGAAGATTACGCAAATGAGCCGCTGACGTCACTTCGTCTTCTTCTGCTTTGGGTTTACTGGCAGGCAGCAAACAACTTCACGGCGTATACTGCCACCCGGAGTCCCCGGCCGGAAGTCCCCGGAGTTGAGGACTGGCTTCAGTAGAAGCTGCTGGGACTCCCAGCAGCTTCTACTGAAGCCTTCCGAGTAAATCGCCAGAACGCCGACACCTCCTCATCTCCACCGCTCCCATGTTTTGTTTTGTGTTGCCATAAGTTAGTCTCTGCGTTTGTGCGCTGGGTGAATGCTAATGCTAATAATGCTAATGCGAGGATAATAAAATGGCGGCTCTACAAAACATTTCAGAGTTGTACGAGGCGTGGTTTGTAATTCGCCCAGCCAATCAGAACTGGGCCACTTTTTTCCCCCAGGAAAGTACGATCTCTCAGCAGGCACTAAAAATGGGGGTAAAAGTTCCCGAGATTAAGTGCTCTTTTTGGTGTGAACGCGACATAAGGGGTACTAACGGAACTAAACGCGAAAAGTACGGTGAAAAGTACTTGAGATGTCCCGATCCGATCACGTGATCGGGGATCGGAGCCGATCACGTGATTTCAAAAGATCGGAATCGGGAGAAAAAAATCGGGGATCGGGAATTTTTTTTTTTATTTTATTATTTTTTATAAAATATTTTTATTATTTTATTTAATGTTACAAAACAAAAATGACCATGTTCACGTCTTAAAGTCATCCTGAGGCCTTAGTTTTGGTTTAAAATTACACAACATCATGTATGTGTTGCTTCTTTTGGGCTTGTTTTCATAGACCTGGTTGCTTATTTCTCTCAAATCTGGCAACAGAGTGGGCAGGGCGCAGTGTCTAATAGTAGCAGTAAGCTAACAAGAGGCTACGTTCAGCTGGTGACTCGGGAGTCGGGACAGAGAAAATGTCAGGAGTTTGGAAGTATTATAAAATTGAAAGCGAAGGCAGTGTAACAGCCAGATGCAATGTTTGCAAGGCGGAGGTTCCGCGTGGTGGAAAGAACAGAGCTACGTTCAACACGACCAATCTAATACAAACACCAACAACAACACGACGAGTACACAGCGGCCACTCAGGTAACGGCACTGAAACAACCGAAACTTTCAGAGACTTTTAAAAGGAAAGAGAAACTGCCCCAGAACAGTGAAAAGGCCAAAAAAATAACAGCCAAGATAGCTGAATTCATCGCGTTGGATGACCAGCCGTTATATGACCAGCCGTTATATGTTACCTTTTTTTTCTCTTAATGCATTGCATAAAGATCGGATCGGGAAAAATCGGTATCGGCAGATTTTCAAAATCAAATGATCGGAATCGGATCGGGAGCAAAAAAAGGTGATCGGGACATCCCTAAAAAGTACTCCGGTGTGAACGCGGCTTATGTGTCTGCCAGCACAAGAAAGGCTCTTGAGGCTCTACACGTGTGTTTAGCTAAATCACCTTCATTGAACATAGAGTAACACAAATACTACACATCCACATAACAAACAATCAAAAATAAAATGTATGCAATTTAATTATTTTAACCTGCTTTATTTGGGGGTGGACCTAACATCCTCTAGGGGGGTCCGGGGGCATGCTCCCCCTGGAAGATTATTATTTTTTAATATTGAAGTTAAAAGCATCAATCTGGTGCACTTTGAGAGCAAAATTAAGAGATCTATGGATACATCTCTCAACACGATATGAAACTGAACTGTAAGCAGATTTTCTTTTTCTTTATGGATATTTTACAAATTACTCCCCTTTTAAACTGTATTCTTGTTTATTAATAACAACTTTTTTGTACTGTCCTATAGTATTTTATACCTGTTTTTCATCTATTGTCTTATTTTTTTATAACTATAATGATTATATAAAGGTGTGCCTTTACCTCACTGAGCTGAGGTTATCAGAGTCTTTCAGGGGCCTCATTTATAACGCCTTGCGTAGGATTCACGTGGGAAGGTTGCTTACGTAGTACAAAGCAAAAAAATAGGTACAGAAATGTTCCGACATTTTCCGATTCACAAAACATTACGTACCGGCGAGGGAAGTGTGTACGGCACTTCCTACACCTGTTTCCCTTTATAAATCACAATCGACTCGAAATGCGGCGCAGCTTTTGCAGGCTTCACGTAACGCCCATATTTGCCTATAAATAGTCAAAGAAACACCCATTCATTCATTCATTTTGACTGACTGCATGAAGAAGATCGCAGGAAATGACGACAACAGCTAAAAAAGACATCTCACACCGTGTCAGATTTGGGTTATTTTGGGGAGGTGGAGATAAATCATATTGTTTGGTGGATGCAGTTTGAACCAGAGTAGCAGCATGGAGGTCGGATCGTCACCAAAATAAATAAATAAGTGGTCCGAAAAAGGTTAATGACAAAAAAAATACACATAACCTTCCTCAGGCAGTGTGTTTGTACCGGGGACAGGAGACACCCCCTTGATGAGAAACTCTAAGAAATGATCGGGGAATCCCTCCGGAGTGGAGTCATGACGACTGGATCTGAATTATTTTGTTGTATTTGGTGGTTTGTGTTCCAGCTGTCGATCAGCAACTATATATCCATAATCCACCAGTTAAAGGAAATACAATGTGTTGTGTTATATTAGCTGTACAATTTACCACATATGGTGTTCTTAGTTTCCATACCTCCTGTGTTTTACGAGCGACTTATCAAGTCTTGGCAAACGGCATAAAACACGATTAAACATGATAGTATATAAAACCATGCTCGTATCTACAACCTATAGAAAAGCAAAACGGCATCAGTTTAGACGTTATTCTGTCCTCCTGCTTACCGCATCATTTATGAGAAAACATTTCATAACATTAACACAACATATTCGAGGTGGTTTTAAATAACATATCCGTATTTATTTATTTCTCCAAGTTATGTTTTTGTGTGCACTGAGGAGTCTCAAACAGGCGTTTTGTTTAATCATTTTAAGATTGGCTTTAATCAATGTTTGAAAATGAATTCTTCATATTTGATAAATGAGAGGTAACATTTTATTTATGGTATTATTTCCACATATTTCTCTCCATTCTTCCTTCTGCCAACGATGTCGCAGTTTCTTGTCTCTCCCGTTGTTATGCTTAGTGCGTACGCATGGGTTAGAGTTTGCGTGGAGGACAGCACATTTTCCCGTCAAGTTAGTATTTTATAAATCGCAAACATTGCGTAGAAACTGGCGTACGCCATTTTTTGAGCGTATATCCCTTTATAAATGAGGCCCCTGGAGAGAGCTCTCTAAAGCTCTCCCCCCCCCCCCCCCCCCGCGGCCGCGGCCGCTTACACAGTATATTCCAATGTTAATAAAAGCCAGTGGCGTTTTTATATGTACAAAAGTGGTGGGGCACAAAAAACTTAGATGTCTATATATAAGCTTCTGCAGTGACGTGCAGTGAGGTTCATGGCTGGTGAGGCACTGGCACTGACTCTTCAGGTTTACAAATATTATATTTTGACCTAAACCAAAATATAATATTATTTTCAAAAGCTTTTTTTGTCTGATGCTTCGATTAATTTTAAACAGACAGTTCAACAAAAGGATACCCAAAAAATGTAATTTTATCATTTAAATATTGAATTGTTCTCTCTTAGTAAGATCCCATTTTCAAAAAATTGCGGTCTTACCTTGACTTGAAGATGAAGTCCATTTGCCTATCCTTCTGGACAAAAAATTCTATAACTTTTTTGTAAAAGTCCTCCTTATCTTCTCGTAGTTTCAAAAGTCTATCATAAATCTAATCGATAGATTTATGATTCGAAAATTATAAAAGTAGGGTAGACATGTGGATGTTATCCGGCTGAACAAAACGTGCATTTATCTAACAGGTACGTTTCCCACAGATCTTATTTCGAGCTATTTTCTAAAATCCTATGGAGAAACCTCATTGCTTTTTTGCAGCTTACTTCCTGGTTTTAGGACGCGTCACTGCACCTCTCTCGTCTCCTCTTCAAGCACCACACTTTTCGCGGCACACGTACTTACAGCCAATCAGCTCTGAATGATGTGAGATGACGTATGGTGGGGATGGCAGCTCTGTGCCCCTATGGTCTTTTTTTTTTTGCCACACACATTACATTGAAAAATACTCTGAGCATGCGCAGTGTAGTTTTTACAGTCACCGTTCACTTTGACAGTGAAAGGGTGGGGCATGATCAGGTTTTGTCCCACATGGCTCAAAACGGCACTGTAGACAGTAATTAGAAGAACACAGACTAAAACAGCAATGTACAGACGAATCAGATGATTAAACATGACCTTAAAATATATTTTATATATTTTTTAATTTCTTTTTTTGCATCGCTTTGCATTTTTTGTAATCATTATGTGTAATACTTTCTGCTGACACTAGGTGGGGCTGTGCCCCACCTGCCCCTAATGACCAGTCGCCACTGATAAAAGCACACAGAAGCTGTATACGTTTTTTGCGAGTTTGATTTATTTTAAATTAATGGGCGCTGTACGCAATATAGGCGTAGTTCTGTTAGTATAATAAGATGTACTTTGTTGATCGAAAATCGGGAAATTGTGTTCTCAAGAAATTTCCAAAAAATATATTTTTTTAATTTCTAACTTTTTTTTTTTTTTGCCCCAATTTTCGGAGCCCTCGATGGGTTGATGCGCCCTTAGCATTCGCCTATACTGCCTATGCCAAGGGCCGGCCCTGGGGAGCTGTATACTTTTCAATAATCCAAACATCTTTAGAATATGATCACAACCAATAACAAATCATTTCAACTTGTTTATTCTTATCTTATGTTACCTAGTTAGCATTCTTTATTTTTCTTTATGGATATTTGACTAATCACTCCCCTTTTAAACTGTTTTTTTGTACTGTCCTATAGTACACACTGGAATGATTTCTTATTTTATTTTTTACAACTATATTAAATAGATAAAAGTGTGCTCTCTCTAGCTCTCTCGCTCTCTCTCTGTCTCGCTCGCTCACAGAAGCTGTGTGCTCCTCCGTGGCGATTTTTTTTTGGTACCTGGCTGGTGTATGGGATTAGTTTTGTATCATAAAGATAAAGCAACACTTTCTCAGAATAAAGCAAAACTATGAGTTTAAAAGAAAAAAAAACTGAGTCAAGCAAAAGAAAATAAATTTCAAAAATAAAACTCTAAATTGCAAACAAATCATTTGTGTAATCATGTAAACTATAAGTCTTTTTTCTTTGTTTTAACATAGGTTTTTGTTTGCAGTTCTTGTTTCTTCTTTCTCAATGATCAGACTTTTGCTCTCGATGCAGCTCTCTCGTTTGCGCTCCCTCATCTTTTGTTTTCGATTTTGACACAAACATCCCAGGTGGGCGGGACTTTCAGGGGTGTGTCCCCATTGGCTACTCAGTTTTCCTCTTGCAGGAAACAGTATCTGAGGGCATGTTCATTTAATAAACTATGAATGTTTTATATCCATGTAACTCATCCAACTGATCATTTTTATTTTTCATTTTAAACCCCACAATGAAACTCACTCATAAAACCTTATTATTTATCCTTTCTGCACATCCAACCCATCGATCTGATCGTGAGATGACACAGAATCGATGGGTACATACATTATCACTCTATGATACGGACTCGCAACTTTATAAACAAAAACAGACATCAAAACATGTGGCGCTAGGTAGCTAAAAACGCTAACATGGCTTACCTGTGTCGTAGTCTGGTCAAAAGTGGTCTTCAATGGCATTAAAACAATAAAAACGCTGCTGAAGTTAATCCATAGGCTAATCCAATGTGTCTGTGTCCCTTTGAAATGATTTCTGATAATCCATAAGCAATAAAACTGCTTTTTCCAGATGTCAGAGCGAGAGATAGGTTCGCTCTGATGCAAAACTGCATGCGCGAAGGCCCCACCTTTTTTTTTTTTACCGTGTGTGTGTGGGGAAATTCCCCTTCGATTCTATTGGCTCTAACGGTCAGAAAGAGATTTCATTCGTCAAAATCGACAAAGGGGGGCCAGAGATATGGAAAATCCACCCAAATGACCCCAGAAGTGGTTTCTTTTTGCTAAATCTCTCTAAAAAGGTCAGATTTCACTTGTTTTGCATCAATCTTGATACAGGGTACTTATTATATGTTGTACTTTGGATTCCTAAAGCTTTTAGTCTACTAACCCATCATCCAAGGGTAGTTTTCACTATAAGTAAAAAATAATTTTTGGACGGACACTATAATTTACAGTTTTTTACTATGTAAAATCTGAATTTTCTTTAAAATAAAAAACATCTATATTGATTCTGACTTCTCTACATCCAACTCACAGGTTTATCATCAGAGAAAAAAGATTATTAATTTAACCCTTTTAGAAGGGAAGATATGGTCATTTGTTCTGGGAATGTCATTTTCGAGCCTGAGACCTGAAAAACAGGCTCAGGGCTTAAGAGGTTAAACTCATAGTTTTGCTTTATTCTGAGAAAGTGTTGCTTTATCTTTATGATACAAAACTAATCCCATACTGGCGCCCACAGCGCTGCTGAATGTATATAGGGGAAACACTGTATTTATATAAATATATACAATTTCAGAATCAAACAAGTATGAGAGCACTCTCATAATAACGTAACACTATCAGAGACTGGATATATCCCCCCCCACTCTCTGGTCGCTACAATGAGGAAAATAAATTACGGGCCAAATGTTTTATTTACAAGTATTAAATGTAAGCATAGGACACCAAACCAACTGAGACCTGTCTGTCCGCCGCATCCACGCACACACATAGGCCTGTCGCGATAATCGATAAATTGACTTATCGTACGATAAATAAAAATGGACTCGATAACTTTTCTAAACTCGATCAATTGCCGTTTACATAAGGATGTGACCAGCATTTTAGCCAGGCGCGCTGTGGCTGCCGACCACGCGCGCTGTGAGGGGCGGGGCTGACACACAGCCAGGTCAGGAGCATAGACTGTATATATAAATGGATGTAGTGTCCGTGACGTCACCCATAGGATTCTGCAGAGTTGCCGAGAAGCCCTTAGTAGGCGGAGTCGGCTACTAACGGCTCGACAGTGACGTCAGAGTCTAACTCCCGCCTGCTCCAGCCTCCTCCAAATAAGGGCAAAGAGGCGGAGCCGAGGCGGGACCTGCTGCCTCCGAACTGGAAGTAAACAGAGCTAGCTCAGGCTAAGAAGCTAAGCTAACATGAAATACATGCATACAAAGTTACTGCGTGGCACTTTGGTTTTGATAAAACAGTGTAGTTCCCCTATATAAACGTTACATTCATAATCAAACGAGACAATCTGCAAGAGAATTAGCTATTTTTTGTTATTCTTAATGCTTGTCATCACATTAATAAAATAAAATAAGTACCGATACATAGCAGAACAATTGTGGCGATGTTCAGCTTAATAAGCCTTGTTCAACATAATTTATTTAACTAATACTACAGCGGGCTGCAGGCGAACCAAGTCCGCGTTTCGCTGCATTCCTTGATCTCCAGTTATAACGCCGGACTCCACCGCCCGGAGCTAACGGATTCGCAGGGGGCTCCGGGACGCCGGCTGGAGCTGGACGCCGGCTGGAGCTGGACGCCGGCTGGAGCTAGCCCCCTGCGGCTCCGTTAGCTCCGGCGGCCACCACTGGGATAATTGGGTCCCCTTTTAACATTTGCTCCCGTTTAGCATTATGGGCGTCATAGCCATATACTATAAAAGTCTTACCCAAGGCTGAATCATAAACTAAACTCTATATATATATATATAAAGGGTTACGTCCTTAGCTGGCTAATAAGCTACATAACAAGCACACAAACACCTGCTAACGGGGTTAACATGTATAATATAATCATTTTAGACTTCTTGGAAGTTCTGTTAGTACATTCAAGCGCACAGCACGACATTTTAATTGTCTGGTATTTGTAACAATATTCCCTAAAAGGCACAATCACCACGAACACGGCTAAAGGGTCAAGTACAGTAACTACAACTAACTAACGTTGTAGCCTAGCAGAGTGGACAAGTTGCTGTTAGCTGACAGTGAGGCACGTACCTGTCCATCAAAGTGGCCACGCCCTAATTTATGCAAAAACTTTAAGACCTAATATAAATAAAAGGGTCGCGTTAGAAAACAATTCACTCACAGATTCATAATCATGAAGGTGGAATCTAACTATATCCATAATAATATTTATTACATCCAGGGGTAGAAACATGTTTTTTTCTGCTGTAAAATTGGGCATTTTAACATGGGGGTCTATGGAAATTGCTCCTTTCTGCAGTCATCGCCTATCGGCCAATATATGAACTGCAGTTTGTGGCACTTCCGTATTGGCGTCCCGGCTCTTCCCCAGAGTTTGCCGCTTGGTCAGGAGTCAGACACTCCGCGTGCATGTGCAGCAGTGTAGCATCCAAATTAATAATATAGCGACAAGCGGGAGACAACGTGTGACTTACTCGAGGGGAATTTAAAGTTAAATGGAATTGGTTACAAAACCTAACTACACATCTCCGGTGTGGCAGTATTTTGGATTCAAGCCAAATGAATGAGGCCAACCTACGGATTTGAATGAGCCAGTATGTTGCAGTTGTTTAAAAAAGGTAGCGACAAAAGCAGGCAATACCACAAATCTTAAACTACACCTAAAACATAACCACCCCATTCCGTTTTCCCAGCTGGGAGCAAACACGGCAGCTGGAGATGGAGGGCCCCCACCTTCCCGACAGTTTGCAATCAAAGATGCATTTGCCCGACAATGCAGACATGTTGGTGTTCCTTGCTCGAAATCTTTGAAATACAGATTTGGATATGGCCTGTTGAGGCATCTGGGTCTTTGTATGGACAGTGGACTGTACACTTGACTGTTGTTTTAAGGAGGTTTTTTTTGCTTGTGAGACAATGTGTGCTCATATTTATATATATATATATAAATAGATAGATAGATAGATAGAGAGAGCTCTGTTTTCCAGCCTTAGTCTATTTAATTTATTGTTTTGGTTGTGTGTGATTTAATTAATATATTGTTTATCGCAATAATTTCCAGGAAAATGTATCGTCCAACAAAATATATTATCGTGACAGGTCTACATACACACACTGTACCACACGCACCTACACACTGTACCACACACACCTACAGCTCCTAAAGCATATCATATAGGCCTATATCAGGATACAGCCATTGTGTATTTTATTATGTGAAGCACTAAATGGTTTTAGACAAATATCGACTCTTTGTTTGTAGAGATATCTACTAAACTAAAGCATACAAATAAAGAGAGTAATGTAGGCCTGTTATACTGAGTGATATATATTATAGACACTGATCTGCTTTCTGCACGGACCTCACAGCTGTTCTCACTGTAAACATCACGTCGCGATGAAAGCAGTTAATACAATAATATCCAGGGGATGCATGCAGAGCTGTCATTGGCTGAGATAAGTCCGGCCGTGCGTCACGACTCTTTTAACTGCACTGTTGCCGGAAATACATCCGCGGAGGATCCGGGATGGGCCCCGGTCTCATGACAACATTTCGCTTAGTGCCCCAATTTGGCCAGTGGCTGCCCTGAGGTAACTGCACTAGCTAACGATGTTTATGCTGTTTCATGCTGACGAGTCCTACCTGAACAAGCACAGGTGTGACTAATGACACTGATGGAGTTACAGTCGACTGGTGGGGCCATGCTGGTGCCAGTTATTTGACTAGAGGGGCAGATTTAATTCGAGACAACATTTTTTGTTAATGTTAATAACAATTTACAAAACACAACACATAAGCACAACATTGGCTCAAGTAACAGCTCAATATTAACTGCAAAACCACTACAAAGGGTATTAACATAGACTCCTATTTCCGATGTGGCCACAGCTCAGTCCAGTGTTGCAGGGGCACAAGCCAAAAATGTCAGGCATTAATACATTTGACATTAAAACTCATTCCTGATAGCAGTCTCTTTGCGTTCCTTGGACAATGATTCCTAATGTGAACTTCATGCTGCTTCATTACCTTTCTACCTTGTTGTATGGGTAGCAAGATGCTGGATCTAAAACCAATCAAAGAACATGCCAAGGTGGGGAGGGGAAGACGGAGGTGTTAGGGGTAAACATGATAAAATAAATATTGAATCAGCTGGTGTAGTGCTAGGTTACATTAAAAACCTACACACATATCATCCTTCAGAGCAAATTGGTTAGAAGAAACTGTTCTTCAATCGCCCCAAAGTTTATGTCATGAGATTTTCAGGTCTTGACAACATTTTGAATTGAGTCAAAAAGCTGTATGACTTTATGAAAAATACCTTTTAACATCACACATGAAGTGTTGGCATTTCCTGTTGATTCTTTCACATTATTAGCTTGATAACAACATTGAAAAATAAATTACTTTTATAATGAATTTGACCTCCTATCAAAGATTCCTTTATTTGTGACTTTGTCAAACTATGTTTTAATTTGTTGCAGAACCCATGCAGAAAATGGTTTTGAGTGTGGTTTTCTACAAACAGTATATTTTGTTGTTATTGTTTAATGTTCATGTTATTTTAAATATTAATACTTTGAATTTAGTCATTTTCTAATTTCGTATACCATTAACTGTCACTTTAGGCAGACTACTTTAAAAAGCTGTGTGCAGCACCGAGGATCAGCCGGCTGAGGGGAAAGGAGGTTTATGATGCAAGAGGACAACTCTCCATTGAGGCAGAGGTCTTCTGCATTGTCTGCAACAAAGAAAAGGTAAAACTACATTTGGCCTTTAATTATATAATCAGCACCAGCTATATATTATTTCCTCACATCAGATGTTAAAATATAACTTCCTGCTTGGACTGTGGCGGCCACTGATATTGCAGATTTACATATTCAGTTCAGTGAATGCATCGAGCGTAAAGATTGAACAAATAAAGGTTTAACAAAGGAGATGTGATTCATTAGTGGTGTGCCGATGGTTTGAAGTGACAGTGAGGGGCCTCTCAAACATGCAGAAGGCTCCGATGTGAAGAGGCAGCTGGAGGCAAGAAGCGAGCAAAGACGATACCAATCAGAAAACCGACCCTGACCTTTGACCCTTGCCATTTCAGTTTTTACTGTATCACAAAAGCCAGAAAGATGAGATGTGACACGATGAACCGAGGTCAAGCTGAGGACACACAACCAGGGGATGCATCAAAGATTTTACTCAACAATATTACTGAGTGCTATCACACCATTGTCAGAAGGAGGGGCCAGTTCCTCAGTGCAATGATACATTATGATAATTATAATAACTAAGTCAAGTCTTTTCCTTGTAACTTTACTTACATAGCCTAATGCTACAAATCACAATTTTGCCTTAAGGGGGTTTACCATTTGCAAAGCATAGGACACCATCTGTCCAAAGACACTGTTCGTAAATCCTATGTGATAATCTATTCAAATACCTAAGATTTATAACAACATAAAAACACAAAACTATTTAAGAGAAAGCTATTCTAAAATAATGTTGTCAAAGGTGAGGTTCATGTAAAAAATGTGCCTGTATTCAGTGGTAGATTATACAGGTGTTTGCCTGCAAAGCCCACCCCCACACACTACTATTACCACTGCTAGACTACCAGAGGATTTCAGGCTGAATTCGGGCTCATATGTTGTTAACAGGAAATCCTATGTATACCTAAAGGTAATCATCAAAACCTTAACACCTAGTGTAAGCCATACAGGAAACTAATGTAGGGCTTTTATTTCATTGGCGTAATAAGTATTTTTTCTATTGAATCTTGTGAGTAGGAAATAAATTGCTGAGCCACTAGAAGCTTGGAAGTTTTGTATTGATAGCTGCAGAAATGTGAGGTATAGATGTAAATCACATGAAGATCAAATTAGGCTTTTGTCAATGATTATAATTTTCAATTAAGCTTTATTTTGGAAGACCTGAGTGTCAGGAAAGTAAATATAAAAATGAGTTCACTCATTTCGGAGGCCAATCCAGCGCAACCCAAACACATCCACAATCTTTTCTCTCCATTTAAGCTGACTTAATAAACGTTTGTTTTTATTAAGATACACAGCTGTGCTCCAGGGTCATGATGATGGGGGGGGGGGGGGGGGCTATTGTCAGTCTGCACCATTAGCACTAATGTGTAACCACAGCAAAAAGCAGTGCAAGTGGTCTGTGAAAACAAGGGTGTGCTGGGAAGAGGATGTTGCGGGAGACGAGAGATGAGAAGGCGATGCAAGATATTAACCCATATTCACCCCCCCCCCCCCATCCATGTCATCAATATCAAGTGTGACATGTTTGTTAAAAGTAGCTTTTTGTTTTTAAAGAACTTTGTCCTTGTTGGTGTTCAGAGCATGTCCTCAGCTGCTGTCTCCAGCCTCTCTGGGCCCAAGGAGGCTCTCCTGGACCAGCAGAGGGCTGCTGACGTGAGGACTGCTGCTCAGTGGATCAATGAGCCTCTGAGCACCATGCTGAAGGGCACGAACCCCTGCGAGCAGTCCGAGGTGGACCACATACTCAGGTAGTGTTCAGGTGGTTTTTCTATTTTACCGTGGTGGGTTTGCTCTTTTGTGGGGATATCGTCATCTGTTTCCACGTATTCCACTGATCTAATAAAGATGTGTGCAGTTATTTGTATGTACATTTTATATTTGTCCACGTTTTGTTTTGTTGTCGTTTTGAAAACCCTGCTTTCAAAAGTAGCTATCCTTGAATAATTCATTTTGATTTTTCTTTTTGTTAAATGCTGCTGACAAATATTGGTACTAAGAAACATTCTGGGAGAAACCAAATACTTTGCCATTTGAAAAGTTCCAATTTCACACTCATTGGATGTGTCCCTGGTTCTCAGAGGGAGCGTTGCAGTTCTGGTTCCTGGACTCCAGGATGAAACATTCCTGAGCCCGGTGGTCATGTCACTAAGTAGCTTATTTAAGAAGCTTAACCAGTGGTTTATAACTTTACAGAAGAAATGTTGGAATTCCAAAATGTATTAACTTAAATAACTGACAAAGGGGGACCCTTCGGGGTTGCGCTAGGAACTTGTTTGCCTATTGTCACAGCCCATCATATCATATTGATGCACTGAGCTTTTCCTATTGGTTGCTTTTGCATTATGTCTCCTGACCCATAGAAAAGCTTAATGAGTGCTATGGATCATTATGGGGTGGGGGTTGATGTGAACAATGCTTAATTGAAATTGCACTGCCTATCTTGATTCAAATTTGAAACATTAAGCAGTGGAAGTTGTTCAGACATAACAACCAGAGTTTCCAGCTGATCTCCCGTCAGATTAGACTTCACTCGCATTTATGTCCATATCAATCAGATCTAGCTAGTTCTAGCTAATGATATGACTACCTGCTTATCAAGACACCTAAACAATAAGCGTCGCTATGCAACCGGGTGAGGCCGCAAAGTATAGCATTTATGCATTTGTTTACATGCCCACCGGAACCCCGAGGCATTACCAACAGATCAACGCACAATCAACCCATACAGGCAAGGCAAGGCAAGGCAAGTTTATTTATAAAGCACCTTTCAACACAAGGCAATTCAAAGTGCTTTACAAAAAATGAAAGACATTAATAAAATGGCATTTAAAATCAGTCATTAAAAAGCAAAGATAATAAAATAAACATTAAAAGAAAAAATACATGGATAAAAGTTACAGTGCAGTTTAAGATGTGAATAGTTCAATTAAAAGCAGCGGCAAAAAGAAAAGTCTTTAGCCTGGATTTAAAAGTAGTAAGAGTTGCAGCAGACCTGCAGGTTTCTGGGAGTTTGTTCCAGATATTTGGAGCATAATAACTGAACGCTGCTTTTAATACAGGACATCTCTTTCTCCACATTAAGTGTTAGACATTAGAATTGACTATTCTTGTCTGTCATATACTCTTCTTGTCTGTCACAGAAGTGGCGCAACTGATGCGGTATTGTGCTAAGTGGAAATTATTTTGACCGGAGAAATTTAGATTTGCCGGTCTTCAGCATATTCTACCGGTCAAAGTCTGGTAATTACCGGCTAACGGAAACTCTGATAACAACTTATATCTATTTGGTTGTCTTGCTTTATTTTGTACAGATTGATAAAGTACTTTATTAATCTATTTTGCAAGAGAGACCTGAGAACAGCAGGTGAAATAGAATAGTGTTTTTTCCACTGAGGCAATAAGAGATTCTAGACTAGTACTGACCCATTGCCCAGGTATTTATAGGAAAAGGACTATAGAAATGAGCATCATACTGGATGTGTGTATGGCAGAAGGATGTTAGATAAACCTAGACACCATCTTGCTATGGGAACACACAGCCATGACATCAAATCGGGGCAGTGGCGTAAATTGGGAGGGGGGGAGGGTTGCTGCTTCTAGTTGACTTGTATTATGTGCATTTTGCCCCGTTATCTTTGTTAAAGATCAGAGCGTGTTGTTTTTCTGACCTTAAACTTGTTTTGCAGCAACTTCTTTATGGCCCGCTACCTGGAAGACAAAGACATCCAGAACAAGGAGAAGGAGGAGCTTGGTTCCCCCTCGGAGCCTGAGGTGGTGCCGTCTTCTCCACTCCCCGCACCGAGCAAAGACAAGAAGAGTGTTGATAAAGGTAGAGTAGAGACTGGACATGCTAATTATTTCGTATCAAAATCAAATGAGCAGCGCAGCCAGATACTGAACCAGAACACGTTTGTGTGCTGGTTTTTCTACTGGTTTTTCCATTTAATGCTATGCTGTTATGGACTTTTATTACATTAGAAATCAGTTACATCTTCGGTTTGTACAACATGACTCTCCTACCCTTACAAATAAAAATCATTCAAAGCCTTAAAGGTCCCGTGTCATGCTTTTCTGGTTATTACCCGTCCCCTTGTGTGTTATGTTGCTTTTTATGCATGTAACCGGTCTGCAGAGTCACAAACCCTCAAAGTACACCCTGTAGCGAGTACAACTCTAACACAGAAAAGACCTGTCTATGCTGCCCCAGAACGCCTCGTTAGAGATTTCTCTTTTTCTTCCTGGGTACAGTGACGTATAACGGCTCCGCGGTTACGTTACGTCCGCTGAGCCGTTACGTTAAGTCTGCACACACTCAATCTTTTCTCAGCTGCAGCTCCACCGATTTCTCAGTCTGAGACGGCGGGACGCGGCGAGGCTATGAGTCTGTGTGTGAGCACACACACAGACTCCCAGCCAGGCTGCGGGTGTGTGTGTGTGCTCGGGCTGGTTTCGGGCTGGGTTTCACTGTGTCTCACTGTGTCTCACTGTCTCGCAGACGGCCACTGGGCTCATAGGAGGGGGGGGCAGGAGCTCCAACAAGCCGTTTAGGACAGAGAGTGAATACACATACTTTACAGAGATGCTGTATGAGAAACCAATGTGAGTTTGGAAAATTGCACAATATAAATCTATTAGACTCAACAGACCTCAACAATGGAATTATGATCAGTAGAAATGGCCATGACATGGGACCTTTAATACAAGTATTATCTGTATCGGTACCATTAAAGGTACAATGTTTAAAATAAGCTTTTTTCTTTTCTTTTAAACATAAAACAATACATATCAAACATGTGAACAGGTTACAGTGTTTGACATATTGTCAAAAGTCTGACCTCAGACCAGAGTGGGGGGTCAATAATACAGTCAAGGTCCGTGTCTGTTTTAGAGTTTATTTATAAAAGTGGCGGAGCCGAGAAAACTCTTCCTCCCAGCCGTCAGGAGGATATTTACCTGCTCTTCCAGTTCTCTGCAGCCTCGGGAAAGTCGTATCCCAGAGGACTGCAGACTTCCTGTTGCAGATCAACAACCCCACACAAGGATTAATAGATAGCATTGGGCAGGCTGTTCGATTAAAAAAATAGTTTGATCACATTTTGTGTATTCTTGCCCACTGATTGACTTACAGGCAGGCATACAGGTATTACACAGGAGTAAAACAAACACTGTAAATGTATCAACACTAGGAGCGAGAGAGAGAGAGAGATATATCTTCTCCACCAGTCCTTGATATTTCAACCAAGACCAGGTTGCAAATGAAATGTGCATTGTGTGCTTTAGATTCTTGACCTCACCTTTTTTTAACCTGAAATTGGTTAAAAGAATGGCTAAACATTTTAGTCTAAAAATACCTGGATCTTGCCGGCTATCTTACGTATCTAGAGTACGTTTTTCTAAAACTCTGCCATCAGTGATACTTCTTATAAATATAGTGGATGGATTTTGAAATGTGATGATGTGGGAGCAAAACAAACTGACACCTTAACCACCTTGTCTAATTGATTTAGCTCATTTCTGTTGCTCTATACCGTACATCACCTGCAAGCCTAAAATCAGACTGAGATCAGACTGCTGTTGTTTGTTTCCTTCTTTAAAACTTGTTTTGCTTATATCACAGGCAAGAAGAGTACCACTGCAGAGAAGCAATTCCCTCCAGCAGAGCCACCAGAAGCAGTTTTGCCTGGGAGCCTAGCCATCGGCTCAGTGTCTCTGGCTGTGGCCCAAACTGGAGCAAAAATCCAGGGCGTCCCTCTTTACAGATACATAGCAGCTCTTAAGAACAGAGAGGTTAGACCACACAAGCACACACGTACAGTGTATATTCACTAACACTCCACTGGGAGAAAAGTGTAATGATGTCTTTAACAACTACTCAGGATCCCACACCGTTTCACATCCCAGTGCCTTTAATAACTCTGCTGAGCTGTGGGAAAACTTCTACTGGGAAACTGAGTTTACTGGAGGAGGTCATCCTGATCCCCCAAGCTGGACAACGAGTCAAACAAGTAACTTTCAAACACCTGAAGTTACATGTTATACCTGTTAGTAGTAGGTAACCTGGTACTGTATACAATTATAGTGCTCTTTGTGCAATTTATTTTGCTTCCTTTGTTCATGCTACAATGTGTTATATTATTGGAACGACACCTTAGTTCTTCTATATTCAGTTTTCACTGCATTGTGAACTTGTTCCACAGATCATCACAAAGACCCTTGAGTTACAGAAGGAGATGATGAGAATAATGAACACTTCAACAAAGCATGGGGTGAGGGGAACGTGTTTTGTCCTGTCGTACTGTAAGAATAGAAGTGAGTTAACATGGGCTTTATGAGAGCACACAATGTACACGAGGCAGAGTTCAAGGCCTTTTAATGAGCGTTTCTTAACGTTACGTAAATAAAAGATTATTTTCCATTGTCCTTGCTCACCTTCAAATTAACTCATGTGTGCAGGCCTGGAACTCTTTCAGAATGCTAAGCATTCAATATTCAACCTTTTCTGTCATGCAGCATTTGTACCGCATACACAATTATCTCCGGCATTGTTCAATGACCCGTAGTCTTAACAATCATAATGTGAACAGTGAAGAGGGGCAGTCTTCCAACACATATAACCTTGCAATGACAACTGTTTCATTCAAATATATGAATAAACACTATTCTACTGTGATTCACATGCAGCTGAGCATAATGCATACATGGTGTTGACGAGGTGAACTGTGTGTTTGCTCCGAGGCTCAGGCAGTGCTGTGTGACAGTGGAGTGCTGGCTGTGAGCTACGAGCGGCCCGAGCAGCCTCTGGATCTGATCACTGAAGCCTGCTCCAACTCTGGTCTGGCCCTGGGAACAGAGGTCCAGTTAGCTCTGAACTGTGCTGCGCCGGAGCTCATGGACTATGTAAGTGAACCTGCTGCTGGCTCTCTGTTGCCCCTTTCACACCAACGCGGTTCCAGGGCCGGTTCGGAGCTAGAGCCTGAAAAGCACCGTTTTTTCCTGTTCACACCGCAGCGGAGCCGTATTATAGCAGCTATCGGATGGAATCAATACATGGGCTGCACAGGTTGTCATGACTCATGTCCGACTATCACATAGAATCATAATGAAAAATACGCCGGTAAAATGTGCCAGCTTATGCCACAATAGGATAGCAACAAGTAGTCAAGATAGTCAGTTTAGCTTCGGTTGCTATGCTAACATCACCCATTTTATACCAGAGAAACTTTCATAACAGCGTTGTGATGCCAAACTGCAGCGGTCGGTAAATGCCGCTGAAACACATTAATAAACAATGAACCACAGCACTCTGGAGAAAAGTACAAGTGTTGAGAAGTAGTTATTTAATTCGTATGATTAAAAGCAACACGATCATCGACCCTACGCCGTTGGGGAGAAAATCAGCGACGTAAACGGTGACGTCATGACGCAGCACCAGTCGGGCTCTGGGCGGTGTGAACAAAACGGGGGCTGAAATTAAAAACCGGTTCCGAAACAGAAAAGCTCGAACGGGAACCGTGTTGGTGTGAAAGGGGCATGTGAGACAACGTGGCCACGTCCTTATATGTGTACTCAGCTCACATGCTAATACTCAGGCTGGGGCGGTAATGGCATAATGTACTCGGGTTACATAAACAGGTAACTATATTCCCTTGCAGTTACATAAAAAAATATGTAATCAGATTACTCTTACTTTTTGATATTGAGGTAATCCAAAAGAAACGAGAAGTAATCAGATTACATAACTCTTTATTTTGATACTCAGACTAGGTTACTGGTTACATATTTTTTACAGGTAACTAGTCTTTGTAGCAGATTACATTTTCAAAGTAACCCTCCCAACCCTGCAATACTGTTAAAGCACCACTGACAGAGACATCCTGCAGCTGTTTGTCCTCCTCTCCTCAGACTAAAGGGAAGTATGAAATTGCAACAGGAGTTTTGAAGACTCCGGATGAATTAGTTGACATGTACCAAACCCTCGTCAGCAAATACCCAGCCGTGGTGGCCCTCATCGATCCGCTCAGACGAGAAGTAAGTCTTAAACATTATCATTTCCGAGTTGATGTGTATGTACAATTCTGTTTATAATTTACAGACTCTGTGTGTGTGTGTGTGTGTGTGTGTGTGTGTGTGTGTGGTGTGTGTGTGTGTGTGTGTGTGTGTGTGTGTGTGTGGTGTGTGTGTGTGTGTAGTGTGTGTGTGTGTGTGTGTGTGTGTGTGTGTGTGTGTAGTGTGTGTGTGTGTGTGTGTGTGTGTGTGTGTGTGTGTGTGTGTGTGTGTGTGTGTGTGTGGTGTGTGTGTGTGTGTGTGTGTGTGTGTGTGTGTGTGTGTGTGTGTGTGTGTGTGTGTGTGTGGTGTGTGTGTGTTGTGTGTGTGTGTGTGTGTGTGTGTGTGTGTGTGTGTGTGTGTGTGTAGGACCAGAGAGCAGTGGGAGAAGCTGAGCAATGTGATTGGAGACTCATGTTTGCTGCTCTCTGACATCACCGACAAGGCAAAGGCCCCGCCCCTTCCTGGAGTCAGAGGTCACATCTTAAAGCACACTCAGGAGACAACAGTCAGTGACTTGATCTGCATCGCATCAGAGGCACACAGCGTAACACGTCCACTGAGGGGGTGGCGGGGGGGGGGGGGTGGGGGCTATTAAATGTGGCCAGGACAGGCCAGATTCCAGCGGTGGTTTCGTATATTAAAGTA
>NW_022987715.1:0-192500 GCF_902827165.1 Trematomus bernacchii | reverse complement strand
TCAATCATGTTCACCAGAAATAGTCATGTTACGTAGAAATGAGTTTACCTGCTCTCCTTTTCTGTAAGCATCTCGATGCTCAACACATGTTTTAATCCATAATAAAAACATGAAACTCTCCACTGAATGAAAATATTTGAATCGCCCCAAATGTAAAAGGCAGGCTCACCAATCATACACATTCACGTGTCTTCTATATTGACAAAAGATCATTGTAAAACAAAGGAATTAATACAAAAATAACCTTTATCTCATTTCACAGTTTGATGACTGAGCTTCATGACTACTGAAAACTCAACTGACAAATTGTTTCAAGAGACAAAATAGTTTTGATGAATATTTTTGTGTTGAATTGGCCATGACAGCTCTGTACTTTAACACACAAACACATCAACGGCCATGTCCAGTGAGTTCTCTCTGATTTATTTTCTATTAAACACACAGAATGTAGCTGTTACTAAATAGGCCTGCTTAATTTAACTTTATTTATGAATCACTATACATTTTATTTGTATTTTGTGTGTCTTCATGCGTTTACAGGGAACTCTAATCATACCTTATTTCTGGTTATACAATTTCTTCATTTATAAAAATTAAATATATAGCAAATGGTCACAAAATGATAATTCTTTTTGATGATTCTTTGGTTTCTTGGTTTGCTGCCGGTGCAGACTCGGTGTTTGTGTAACTGACAACCTGTAATCAGTGAGAGGACGCAGACTGAGGCCGGACACACAGCAGGCAATTACAATGTTTGGGAAAATAAATGAAATGACTAACAAAATAGGTCAAATTAAGTGTTTCCCAGACACTAAAAAGACCTCCCTAATTGCAGGTCCCTGAAGGGACAAGAATACAAAAACAACAAAACATTATATTGTATCGGCCGATGACGAGGGAAGAGACGCAGACTGAGAACGGGCTGTGGGAGAAGAAAAGGACACGGCATGGTTTGTATAATTGCATGTTTTGCCTCGAGCGGCGAGTGTGTACGTCCGTCAATCACCATCAGGGAGCCAGCGCGGAGCAGATGGTGGAGGAAGGAATCGAGCCGGTCATTGACTTTGTCTCTGCTGAGGGAAGGAAGATGGAGACAACAGAATCAAAGACTGTATTGCATGTTGGCAAACTATTGAGTTGTGCATGGACGGCCTCCACGAGAAGAGGCTCATTAGATATGGAGGATATGAGGAGGCAGGATGTAAATCAATGCAAAGGCCTTCTCTTCTTTTCATCCTACTCCTACTCAAGCAGGCGACCACTCGCACACGCCGTCCTCCAACAAGTTACCCAAGATTCTTCACAAGCTGCTTGTGTGGTGAGAAAAACAGCCAAAAATACTCTGCACGACTGACGAGTTTATACAATCCTTCCTGTTTCCAGCTCCACTAAATGTGCAGTAAAATAAAATGCTAGTGTCCTTCCTGCACACAGGGATGAATGGACATGGGAGTGTTTGAAGCTTGCTGCTGGGGAATCTAGTTAGAGAAGAGCCACAATGACATTTCCTCAGCCCCCTGTTAGGGGGATTGGAGCTGGAAATTGCACCTCAGTGCTAAACCAAGCCTGAGCTTTAATTAACAGCAGCACACAAAAGGTGACGGACATCGCCTGCAGCTCACAGCTCTCATGTTTCAATCCCGCTCTCAAGGAAGTGTCTGGGAAATTTGGGCAGGTGTCGAGGAAAAACAAAACCCCACGGCAGCAGCCCACCATTGTGTTTACTCAGCAGCACAGTCATTGTGATCGTCAAAGGGCACGGCTCCACACCGGACTGACAGAGGGACAACTGTTACTAAACAGAGAGGGAAGCTTTTTGCATTTCAGGACTCATTAAAATACGTGTTATTTAATGATCACTTTATTATGATTGTCCCCACATGACTACAACATAATCTATTGTCTAAAACTAGTAAATATCAGATTGTAGGGTTAATACCTCACACAGGGAGAATGCATCAGTACAGTAAACCAGATAGGAAATGTGTTTGTTACAGAAAAGCATTCAAATACAATAAATGACAAACTTAAGTTTATTGGACATGCATATTACAGAGCAGTTAGAAATAGCTGATTCCAGTCCTGCCTCCCAGAAATACATCTTCTTATATATTACCATTTGTTTTGGCCAAATGCATTTTGAGGGGAAGCTGCCGCCTGGACTTTGTTCTGAAAAGTCACAAACAAATTTGTGAGTGAAGGAAATGAACAAGGAGGGGTCGGGGGGGATCTACAACGTTCAGGACTTTCACACTGACTGAGTACTGCTGAGGCAAAAAGGCTTTGTGGGTTAGGTAAGGGAGATATTGTAGATTTATATAAATGTAGAAATGTTAATGAAAGTAATTCACTGTTGACATTTTCAGTATTTAACCAAGAACGCATATTTCCTGTCATCTGTGAAGAGGGGGCAACCTCCGGGTCTGAAAAGTGAAGCCTTAAACCTCAATTCTCTCTCATATCCAGGGGCGACTCCATTGGTTTAAAGAACACACATTGTATAGAAGTCTATGAAAAAATGACCGTTTTTCTCACTTCTAACCTTAATAAACATTTTCCTGCTGAGTTTCTGGTATCAAGCTGTCTGTTCATTTAGTTAATGATGGTCTCATTTCGAGTCCATCATGAGGGGTTTAAGGCCCCGGCTCCACGGGAACGCATACGGCAAAACGCATAGGAGTAACGCAAACGCAAACGCCAAAAACCTTCCGCCCACACGCAATATACACCGGATTGTGTCAAGCTACACGAGACGGCTCCATTTACATCCAACCGCTGGAAAAGCTGCAGTACATATGCCGAGCCTGTACGTGGCGCTGTAACTTCCTCCACAAAAGCAGCGAAGAAGAATGGTTGTCATGGCTGCACTTCTGTTTATTCTCCGCGGTGGGGGCCGAGGGATCCGGGCAGAGTTTTTCGCCGGTCAGCGTGTGTTAAAGTTTAAATCTTCCGGACAAAATTATAAAAGTGCCGGTCAAAGGTCTTCTTTGTTATTTATTGAGCTTTAAAACAAATGAATAACGACGATATAATGATATGATAATAAAATACACGGAGCCTGTCTCTTTTTCCTCTCTTCTGACAGCGTCAGTGTCTGTCTCATGCAGCAGCTGATCCAGTAATGATGACTCGACAGTAAAAATAAACATATTTATAACTAGTTTAGGTAGTTTGAGAGGTAATTAAAATAGCTAAGGGTGGTGATCTGACTTGAAGTGTGTGTTTTGCTCCCGCTGCATCACAGCGGGAGGAGCTGCGTGTCTCCGTCCTGTCAGATTAGACTTCACTCGCGTTTATGTCCATATCGAGATAAAGATAAATAATCTGAATTCAGTGTGCAGTGTACTTTTGCGGGGGTGAGCAGCAGAGGCGGGGCTATTGCGTCGTCATTATCAGAAACGGATGACCGTATAGGCGACCCCACGGCCCCGTTGGAACCCCCAGAGCGCTCCGTTCCCAGATCTATCCACCTTTGGACCCGTTGTCGTTTGCAGGGTCTGTTTCTACGTTTCCGTTACGGCGCCGTGCAGCTTAGAGGGCTATACGCATGAGAAATATGCGGATTCAACCCGTTTTCGTTCCCGTGGAGCCTAGGCCTGAGACACACTTCAGAGGCTGTGACCTCTGTGTTGATTCACAACCTTGTGACTGCTCCTTCTGAGATGCACTCGGGGCCTCCCACTGTTACTGACGCCTGCTTATAACGTCTGAAATGAATATTTAATATGCTTTATGCATACACAATACAATTCAATTAGAGACATTGATTTTGGGTCATATGATGATATGTGGAAGCTCATGTCGATATCGAGCTCAGCCTGGCTGTCACACACACACACACACACACACACACACACACACACACACACACACACTGAAACACTTCTTCTCCACACTGCAGCAGGAAGACAGCTGGAGCTCTGAAGAAGTAACACATGGCTCCAACAGGAGAACACTGCAGAACACGTTACAGAGAAGGAAAGAGAAGGCTTTATGAACGGCTGGATGTGTGTCATGACTTTTCTTTATCAGATATGGAAGGCCCTACGGCCAGTCTCTGTGCAGATATAGTGAATGACCTTGTAATGTTACCTTTATTCTAGCAAACCTCATTGATTCACTTATTTTTAATTGAACATTTCCTACAATAGAAAAAGTAACAACATTTCTAAAAACCCTGTGTACGGCAGAGGAAGTGAAACTGCTTTTGTCCTGAGGAATTTAGTCTATTAGAGATTTATTTTGAAATGATAAACATCAAGTTCTCTTCCAACAGTTAACCCTAATAAAAGGTGGTCCAGCATCTATAACCCAGCGCACAGGAGCAACACCTACACGCATTGCAGATGTAATATGTAACAGTGTATTGTTTCAGTTATGCTCAAACAGACATACTGATTCCTTGTTTACTTTTTTACCCTGAAACATACTGTTATATTATTTCATTCCTCTTCTGTATTTGATTTGATTCAAACATATTGATCCTATTTGTCAGTTGCTTTCTGACGAAGTGTGGTGTGATCTTTAGAAAGCAGGAGCAGAGCGCTCTGCTTCAACCGCTGGCAAACAAATCCACAAAATAACATGAACAGTACCTTTTCAACAAAGGCCAAAACCTTTGAGAGAATTCTGACAGAAGTTGAACATGTTGTGAAGCACAACAGTGGTTCATGTTCTGTAGAGGATGTCTTTCTTTGGGCTAATGAGGAAACCCCCCCCCAGGATCAGAATGCTGTCGGACAGTGAGGAGAGGACTCACCGTGGTGTGTTCAGGGCTCCAGCGCGCCCCTCCGCCTCAGCAGGATCCTCTGCAGCTGCTCATCACCTCCGGCTGACGGAGGCACCACCTTGGCTTGGGGGGAGGCTCTACCGAAATTCTCCTTGACAGTTTCAACAAAAACACAGAGAGACAGTTCAGCAACTAGAGCTGCACAGGTACCATGACCGCTTACAATCATGTCCAAAGATCTGGTAGTGTTTACAGATATCTGACTGACTGCAGTTCTACTTATTTTCTTTTGGTAGTGTATGTAAATATAGACTGCAGCTCAATGAATGTTGCAGTAGCACTTTCTCTTAGTTGAAATATATTTTTTAACATTAAATACAACTTTAAATGCAGGTGTGAACACAGTCACAGGTCCAGCAGTTCCATGTGCTCTGTGAGGACATTGGATTGTTTTAAAGGGCCATTACCATGATTCCTTTAAGTTCCTGGATGGCAGAATTAGAGGGCAGCCTCTCCCTCTGATAAAAGGAAAATAGGAGGGAAAAGATTGGTTTGGTAAATAAACAGCAGTCTGACACATTATACTTATTTTTCCTCATTCAGCACTTAGAGGCTAAACGGCACCTCTTACCACAGAGCCGAGACACTGTAGGCAAGCACGACGATGTATGCTTTCTACAAGAAGCACAACACAATCATCTTGAGTCACGTCAATTTTCCCATCCTCATTATTTATAATTACCTGGTGGAGCAGGTCCTAATGCTATCTAATTTGGCGGAGTTGTTGTGGCGGAGGAACATGCCGACTAAAATATGTCTTGGCCATTATGTCATGTGTTATCAAAACAAGCAGCTCTTAAATAATCCCACACACTGATGGATTTAAGTTAGCTTTAGTCTGCAGATTTGAACAAGGAGGAAAACACAGCACACACATGCACTTTCTTTAACGACTCCCCATGTTGAGGTTGTAATGTCTTCATTCTGACTTAATGCTCAGTATTCACCGAGAGAAGTCTCTGCAGTGTGTGCTGGACCTTTCTGCTGTGTTCCTGTCAAAGGACGGGGGGGGGGGGGGGGGACTCGGCAGACCTGATCATAGTTTAGGACTACTTTACATACGTTCAAAGACATTTTTTTTAATTGAATAGAAATAGTGGAGGATACGTGGACTATTCAGAGCAGGCATCACCTGTGCAGGGGTGTGTTCATGAGAAATGAGAGAACACAGCGCTGCGGTGTTGTTTGCCCTCACTGACAGTTTCCTGGCCTCAGACTGAAGGTTAAAAGCTTTCCTGAACTGGCTCTTAATGTCACAAACACAGCAGGTGGCAGGCAGTGTTGGCTAATACACCATTTAAGTGGATTATTGAGAGTACCTGTTTCCTGCTTCTGTTGGGTGATTGGCTGACAGGTCGAAGTTGAACGCCTCTCTTGATCCTGAGCATCATTTCCTCCACGGCCTGCTGCCTGACATCCACTTCTTGGAATAAAAGAGAAACACAAGCAGGAGAGAAACACGTGTCCTTAGTTCTTCTTATTAACGGCTTCTCAAAAACTCAACAGCAGTCTGCCTCAGTGCCACGAACCAAATTGAGTTGAAATGATTGTGAGTGGTCTCTGTAATGTACAGCTGTTATTAGCACTGCCCTTTTAAAATAGCTTATTTGAATGTAAAAAAGAATCAAACCTCTGGGACCAGGATCAATGAAGTTTCTTTGGCCAAACCCACAGCTTTTCCACTTTAGGGGTTGATTTGGCTGTACTTATAGAACATATAATAATCACTGCCGTGCACAAACATTCTGTAGAGCTCAAAGTACACCTGTGGAGTTTAGAGCATTTGTAGTTCATGAGGTTATCTAAACTATTCAGGAATTCAATTCAAACCCCTGCGTAAAAGCACTATTCAGCAATTTCTCATCCAAAAGTTCTGAGAGGATAAGAGGCTTTCTCCAGTTCACAAAAGATGGGGACAAAACATATTTTTCTGCCATAATGCATTGGCAAAGAATGTTCATATTGAATTTTCCAGTGCAGAACATTCAATGGAATACACAATGGAAGTATTGTCAGTAAGATGTCTTTAAAATGTCACACAAAAATAATTTTGTGTTAAACTGATAGTAAAATATTTTCCTCCAAAGAGCCTATTATTCAGGTGTCAGAGTAGAAGATCCTTGGGTGGCATCTATTCAGCCCTGTGTGTAATTCCAACAAACCCCTGTGTGGAGCGCCCAACTGAGGCCTCATATATTCCTGTCACAAAATGAAGACTGTGAAGCTGTTCAGTTCACATGCATGTCCTACCCGCTCCTACGTACGTACGGAAGTCAAGGCTTCCCTTTTGTTTGCACAAATTGAAAAATGTGTCACGTTGACCTTATAGGCAAATGATCAAGTCTTATGTTTGATTTACCATGCACCACTGCTTCAACTTGTGTCTTTATGCACAACATTCACTTTGATTTGCAAAGGACAGGTTGAAAAGGAGGAAATCTGATTGAAACAGGATAGAAGACCAGCTGTCCTGACACGCATGAGAGAAATCAGCCCCCAGGAGAATAACATACAAAATGAACACACATCACACAGAGAAAGGAAAGATCAAAACACAGTTTGAACCATGATGCCGTAAAGAACATGTCTAGTTGACTTAACTGGTTAGATGTATTCCAATGCATCTTATACATATAATATTATAAATACAAACATGCCCTTACACACCATGCTTACACAAAGAAGCAAAGTCCCTGTCCTGGTGTACCTGGTGTCTTAGCAGAGTCCTGGCCCACCAGTGGGATGTCAGTACTGATGTCTCTCCTCTTTCGGATCAACAACAGCAGAGAACTGCAGGAAAGACACGGTTAGGGTTGGTATTTAGCAACACGCTTTCCAGGATCCCAAAATTGCTAAGAGGTATTGATTTTGATGAACCAATGTTCTTGTAGGGCTTCCAGGTTTTAATCATAACAATATTATATAGCTCTAGTTTTCACACACAACACAGGTCACCATTAAATATTCAGATTTTACAGATCTACATTACACATATAACAACAAAGACTATAACACCTCTGTTGTGCAATATCACTTTTGTGTAATATATATATAGATATATATATATATCTATATATATATACTGCCCGTCCAAAAGAGAAGTTGCCCACTAATATTTCGTTGGACCGCCTTCAGCTTTGAGTGCGGCAGGCCGTCGCCGTGGCATCATTTCGATAAGCTTCTGCAATGTCACAAAATGTATTTCTGTCCAGAGTTGCATTCATTTTCTGCCAAGATCTTTTATTGATGATGGGAGAGTCGCACCGCTGCGCAAAGTCTTCTCCAGCACATCCCAAAGATTCTCCACTTTCTTTGGACGGGCAGCACCGGGCATACACCGTTTATAATTGTTATTATTACTGGATCTATCTCTAAGTTAGAACATTCAACTACTGTAACACATCTGTTAATGACTCCAATATAAACGTCCACTCTTACTACTGTTACCTGGCTGCTATCACACTACTCTATACATGCTTTCATAGTACGAAAGCTGCATCAAACAATGCATCAATGTAAACAGGATGTCCCTGACTGATGATGCTCAGAGCTGATGGTGATCAAACCTGAGTGGGTTAGAGGTTGGAGCTGGGGCAGGAGGAGGAGGTGGTGGGGGTGGGGGTGGAGCTGGGTGGGGGTTGGTAGCAGCCTGCAGCTTCTTCTGGAGCTCCTCGACTGGACACACAGCGGCAGCCCCGAGAAGAGAAAAGGAAACTGTGAAGAACAACTGCTGCTCTTCCTGCTTCTCTTCACTCTCTATTCTGCCTTGTCCTCTGAATGTACAGTGTACCGCCCCACAGTGCATCCTGTCCTTACACTTCCAAATAGGCATTCACCTGTAGAGCGCAGATCCTTGACCTCTACTTCAGCCTTGGAGCATTTCTCACTGTACTCCCTCTTCTCCTCCTCCACAAGCTCCAGTGTCCGCCTCAGTGCCGTCAGCTCCCTCTGAGCCTCACAGCTCCGCAGCCTGTCCTCCGCCTGCTGCACCTGACAACACACACGTGTCCTCAACTAGCTCAGTGTTAACACAACAAACATACACTAATACACGTACATGTATATATATAACCCCCCCTACATAACAATATAATCACTCTCTGAAAACCACCCATGTTCAAAAGCATCTTGTCTTTAAAGGATCATCAACATTACTCTATTCAGCAAGAAGCTGTACATATGGACTGGTAATGATGCCAGGGTTGCTCCTCGGCACTGCTGAGGTGCCCCTAAGCAAGGCACCAAACCCTCAACTTTCTGAGGAGCCTAACCATTTGCGGCCCTGGCGCACTTGATTTGAAAGGAAATGTAACTTGTGTTTATTCTTAATAGGGCTAAATGTTCCTATTCTAGTAAAAGAGCAGCTCTGTGGTTTGTGATGAGGAGCATTGGGAAGCTGCCAGGTGACTTTCACTCATCTGCCTCCCAACCCCAGTTCCTTAACCAGGGTTTGAATTGTTCCTCAAATGAAGGGTATGGCTCACCTCCACCCTGCACCGCAGAGAGCAGTGATCCCACTCAGCTCTAATTGTCTTCCATCAGTGCCAGAGGAGGGATGCCGCTGCTTTCATTGTTAATCTGGCAGTTCACATCCTCTAGTATTTACTGCTGCGGCCTGTGATCATTCACCAGGCCTTTCTACCCATTGTATTCAAGCAGCTAAATAACTCTTCTTCTGATGCCTATACAGAACATTTAAGCACACACATCATTCTCTTCTATTTAACTCTTTCAGTTGTTTTTAACCTCATCAAGTTTGGTTTACTGTGAGGTGCAAAGTGTTGCAAATACCTGCTGTAATGTGGAAGTTAAGCCTCACTATGACACGTCCACATTTGTCTCACAAATTATAAGTCAAAATGCACAAAGAGACAATGTTTTCTTCACCATTTCCTCACCAGGTCATCATGCCCAACCCAGAACCAAAGAAGTCAAGCTGTATGTGTGTGTGTGTTCCACAGTGTGTGCAGGGTGTGTGTGTGTGTGTGTGTGTGTGTGTGTGTGTGTGTGTGTGTGTGTGTGTGTGTGTTTCACAGTGTGTGCAGGGTGTGTGTGTGTGTGTGTGTGTTCCACAGTGTGTGCAGGGTGTGTGTGTGTGTGCGTGTGTGTGTGTGTTCCACAGTGTGTGCAGGGTGTGTGTGTGTGTGTGTGTGTGTGTGTGTGTGTGTGTTCCACAGTGTGTGCAGGGTGTGTGTGTGTTCCACAGTGTGTGCAGGGTGTGTGTGTGTGTGTGTGTGTGTTCCACAGTGTGTGCAGGGTGTGTGTGTGTGTGTTCCACAGTGTGTGCAGGGTGTGTGTGTGTGTGTGTGTTCCACAGTGTGTGCAGGGTGTGTGTGTGTGTGTTCCACAGGGTGTGTGTTCCACAGTGTGTGTGTTCCACAGGGTGTGTGTTCCACAGGGTGTGTGTTCCACAGTGTGTGTGTTCCACAGGGTGTGTGTTCCACAGTGTGTGTGTTCCACAGGGTGTGTGTTCCACAGGGTGTGTGTTCCACAGGGTGTGTGTTCCACAGGGTGTGTGTTCCACAGTGTGTGTGTTCCACAGGGTGTGTGTTCCACAGTGTGTGTGTTCCACAGTGTGTGCAGGGTGTGTGTGTGTGTGTGTTCCACAGTGTGTGCAGGGTGTGTGTGTGTGTGTTCCACAGGGTGTGTGTTCCACAGTGTGTGTGTTCCACAGGGTGTGTGTTCCACAGGGTGTGTGTTCCACAGTGTGTGTGTTCCACAGGGTGTGTGTTCCACAGTGTGTGTGTTCCACAGGGTGTGTGTTCCACAGGGTGTGTGTTCCACAGGGTGTGTGTTCCACAGGGTGTGTGTTCCACAGTGTGTGTGTTCCACAGGGTGTGTGTTCCACAGTGTGTGTGTTCCACAGTGTGTGTGTTCCACAGGGTGTGTGTTCCACATGGTGTGTGTTCCACAGGGTGTGTGTTCCACAGTGTGTGTGTTCCACAGGGTGTGTGTTCCACAGTGTGTGTGTTCCACAGGGTGTGTGTTCCACAGGGTGTGTGTTCCACAGTGTGTGTGTTCCACAGTGTGTGTGTTCCACAGGTGTGTGTTCCACATGGTGTGTGTTCCACAGGGTGTGTGTTCCACAGGGTGTGTGTTCCACAGTGTGTGTGTTCCACAGGGTGTGTGTTCCACAGGGTGTGTGTTCCACAGTGTGTGTGTTCCACAGGGTGTGTGTTCCACAGTGTATGCAGGGTTCTCTCTCAGACCTGCTGCTGCAGCTCCAGCCTCTGTGTCTCCAGCTCCTTGCTCAGTGTGCCGACCTGGCTGAGGGCCTCCTGCAGAGCCTCACTGGGGGAGGAGCTCTGCATCAGGATCTGACTCTGTCTCTTCAGCTTCCTCTGCTCCACCAACATCTGAAGGGGGACCACAAGAGGATAGACAGGACACATTGTTGGGGACAAAACAGCATATGAACTCTTCATAGGAAGAATAAGAGAGGAATATAGACAGTACTGTCAAATTGAATTTGACCTTAACCAGTAAAACTGCAATTTCAATCTAAGTTGGTCCAAAACTTCATCATTTTGATTGTATCCCATTAGACATTAACTTAACTAACGTTAACTCATGAGGCAGGGACAGACAGACGAACTGAAACATGATGTGTTACCGCTCTGGCAAAGCCCTCTGCCTCTGTCCTCAGGTCCCTTTCCAGGTCCAGAGTGTCCTGTAGGGCCTCGTATTCCTCCACAGCAAACTGAGACACTGCACAAAGAGTTCCTCATTGGGTCGGTTATGCCTTATATCAGTAAAGCTACATGAAGTCCATATCAGTCTATGATGTTATCGTTATACCCTGGTTTAACCAAGTGAGACGATGCTCATTAGGATCCATGTGTTTATGTTAGATTATTAGTGATAATGTTTCTTCAAATGTTTCCGAATGATATACTGAATGTGCAATGCCCCCCCCCACCAACCTCTGTTATATTTCCCCAGGAGCTTCTTTTGCCGCACTGCCTCAGCAATGAAAATGGTGTTATCATGTTTCTCTTTCAGCAACTGCATATATAAAAAGGGACAGAGTAGAGAAACAAAACAGAGAGATGTTGTGAGTTCTGTTTCATAGTGAGAATGATATTGTTTAAATAAACAAGAACAAGACAAATAAGCAGGGGAGGAAAATGGCTAGCAGCTAAGTATGCCTGACTTGTAGTGAATGGGATAAGAACACTGGTGTGGTACTAACACAATGAAAGCCTGGCACTGAAGTTCAGACAAAGTCCTGAAAAAGAAATCATGGTTAGGTTTCCTTATTTGTCAAGACGGAAGGAAAGGAAGAAGGAGGAGAGAGGTGGAGGAGGGAGGAAGAGAACAAGTATTTTGGTTTAGTTTGTGTCTGCATCTATTTTTGAACCCAAATAAACTGAAACTAAGCAGAGCTGTGAGCCCTCAGTGAGTAGGTAGCAACACAAGAAGACACACAGAAGCCGACACATAGTAGGAGCCGGTCAGTGTGAAGCTCCGAGGGGTCCGAGGGGCCCCTGTCCCTCCTGGTATTTGGCATTGCCCTTCAGCATATGTTATGGCCTTTTAATGGCTGGTATAGCTGAAAGGCTTAGACATAATTAACTCAAGTAGACCTAACAACTCATCATTTCTATATTACTGCCTTCATTTCTATATTACTGCCTTTTCATGTGACAAAACTGACATTCTGCAAGCTAAAGGGAGGAACATACTGTAGCACAAAAAGGTCCTTATTTTGATGGGTAATGCAAAAACCTTACTGCCCTTCAGAGAGATGTCCCTTTGCCAGGAAAATCTGCAGCTGCACTGATACACTGTAGTGTCCTTCTGTCAATCAGCTGTTGATACTAACGAGAGACAGGGATACAAGGCTGAAGTCATGCCGTGGTGATGACATGTTGAAGATACCACACATCATTTCAATTCATCTGAATGCTGCTGCTGGCTTAGTAAAGAGATGGACAGTGTGCACTGAGTTTGGACATGTGATGGACTGAAAACCACAGCAAAGGAAGAGGAGACGCTTTCTCTTGTTACAACAAGAGAAAGCGTCTTGCCATTGACATACATTTATTATGAAGAAAAATGTATAGTGTTAGGACAGAAAAAGGCAAAACAAAACAAAAAAACTGACTTCTTCCCTTGTTTCCCTCAGTTGTTCTGTTACTGACTCCAGATCAGTGACGGCTTGTTGTTTCTCCTCACGTGTTAACTCCAACTCCTGTTGAAGCTCTGAAACAAAGAAAACCAAAGCAATGCACACACATGTCATGCACACACTACTGGTTGTTTCCTGAGCTTTCTTCTCATCATGGTTCCTCTTGTAGAGGACACTGACAGCACTCTTTAGGATGCCATCACTGTCCCCAAAACCAAATCAATCAATGAAAGGGTCAGCCTTCAGCTTTATCAATCTGTTGTTACTGCCAAGGTGAGTGTGACTGGCTTTAATGTAATGTTGGGGAATTACTAGTTATATAATGAAAACAAAATACACCGCTGGGATTAAAGTACAAGATTTGTGATGCTTTTGTATTTTAAATATTTGAATATGTACTCCACAACAGTGGTAAAAAGATGTTGAACACAAAATATACTACAGGAGTCATGCATTCATTGATTTGTGATATGCGTTAGCAATACTAAAAGTAATGGATATGAAAATACTGTAAAATAAAAAAACAAGCAGCACCAACAGACTGTATTGCTGTGTTATAATGCTGGTAATTCACTTATTGTGTTAACTGCATCAAATGCAAGGATTGCTGTGCCCATGAGAGTTTAGTAACACCACTGTCTGAAATCCTTTCTGAAATGACACATAGATGAAATCTGTTACTATACAGCAGATCACAGCAGGACCAGGCTGAGACATTTATGAGAGTACTTAAGCAGAAAAGGGTTGCTGACACCTACAATTGTTTTTGGTGAGGGGTAGAGTGCACTTTGCCGAGAATAACATGTATTCTGATGGATAAAAGTCTCATATTAAAAGAAAATGTTAAAGCAAGTCTGAGCAAACGAGCAGTTTTCACAATGCTGGGACTTTTATTGACCCCACCTTTGATGATAAAAAACAGCTGTTCCTGAATTATTCTGCCTTTAAACCTTTATATAGTTTAAGTGTACATTTGTACAATAAGAGTGTCCTATTATATATTATTATATATGTGTTGCCAGACAGGAAATGGATTTGACTGGCTTGCTATTAACATGAAATTATGAATGTTCAACATAATAAGCCCACAATCTTATTTCTGAATGTAATCATCTTCTGAATCAGAGTATATCATTTGCAAATGGCATGATTATCTCTCACTTATAATGCCAACAGCCTTGAACAACATGATGGGGAAAGCATCATGCAAAATGAATCCATTATCACCAGAGGTATAATTACTGATTGACTACAGGAACTAACCATGACATTTCCAAGAGACGGCTGGAGGAGAAGTATCCTGTACTTCAGACTCACTGAACATACTGTTCAAAGTTACTGCTAACGTGCTCTATGCACGTGCAAGCACTGCATACTTTTAATGTAATGCATTGTGGGAGATTCGGCATTTGCTTTGAGTAATATATGAATTATACAGTATAATGAGGAGTATTGCCCTTCAATCCAAATGATCAAATAATCCTTCAAACTGATTATCATTGATGGACTTATTTATCAATGATTGTTAGAACTTCATTGGAATATGATTTCAGATTTCATAGAGATATTCATTTAATCAGATGAAGATTTTAAGGCCCAAACTGTAAGCTGATAAACATATACAAGTGACTGTATATGCCATTTCTGGGGGGGGGGACTTTTTTTTGCCATCGCTTGTAATTTTACTATTCATATCTTACACTGCTCTGTAACTTTTATTCATGTATTTTATACCTGTGTTATTCTACATTAGCTTGTTTTATGTTTATTGTATTCTTTGCTTTTTAATGACTGTTTTAATGACTGTTTTTAATGACTGTTTTTAAATGTCATTTATAAAGTGATTCCGCTGCACTATTTCTTAATGCTCTTAATGTTTTTCATTTTTGTAAAGCACTTTGAATTGCCTTGTGTTGAAAGGTTCTATATAAATAATTGTGCCTTGCAGGACTTCTAAAATACCCTCTAAAACCTTGAACTACTTCAACAGCGCACATCTTTTGGCTGTTTGTGGCTTGGGTCTGACTTGCTGGTAAATGTGTGTTTTTATATACAGTTCATCCTGGGCTGGAGACAGGTTGTACCTGAGATGTTGCTCTGGCACTGGGGGGAGGGGCAGAGAAGGCTGTCTGCATGTCCCTCCTCCTGCTCCTCCTCCTCTTGGTCCATGAGGTTGATCTCAGTGATGGTCTTTGGGCTGAGGTGGGGCAGCATCATCATGCTCTTCCTCTTCAGAGAGCGGTTCTGACGCTTCAGCTGCAGTGTGGAGGCACAAAGAGAAACAAACACCTGTGATTTTCAGAGGCATTATATGGCAAACTATTTAAAGAGCTACATGATATGTTTAATATCAGTCAAATAGTGTTCCATTACTGTATGAAGCACTTTAGAAAAGTGTTAACTCTTTAGATCAGGGGTGGGGAACCTTTTTCCTCTCAAGGGCCATTTCAAATTGTTCAACATCCTCCGAGGGCCGTACAAATGATTGACCTCTGCTTAAAAATACTAAAATCACAGCCCATTCATTTGGCCTTTCTTTCATGCTGTGCAAAGAAAGAGAACCTCTTAATCCAGATATCTCACCATGACTCGTGCATGCATTCATGTGCACGGTGTGGCATGACCACCAACACAGAAAGATATGGACACACGATGTGTGCAAATGTATTTAGATTCCTATCCATGTGAACATGACTTAAGTGGGGGGGGACCTAACCTCCTCTAGGGGGGTCCGGGGGCTTGCACCCCCGGGAAGATTTTCTTTTTAAATGTTGAAGTTAAAAGCATCAATCTGGTGCACTTTGAGAGCAACATTAAGAGATCTATGGATACATCTCTCAACACCCATATGAAACAGAACCGTGAGCAGATTTAATTTTTCTTTATGGATATTTTACAAATCACTCCCCTTTTAAACTGTATTCTTGTTTACAACTTTTTTTTACTGTCATTTTATACCTGTTTACTTTATTCTCTTGTTTTTTTATAACTATAATGATCATATAAAGATGTGCCTTTACCTCACTGGTTGGAGAAAAAGCTTCTTAAATTCGTTAGCATAGCTAGCTAACCAGATGCTACTAACAACAAAGTTCTTGACTGTATGATCAGTATGACAGATGAACAGATCGCCACTGGGTTTACAACTAAAGACACAGCCACGCAAAAACTGCGGCATGTGTACGGCTCCTTATGGGTACTGCAATCTTTGAAGTCCCGGGTGTTTCTCAATCGCGAGTAAAGCTGCTGCAGAGCCACTATTTCAAGCATACTACGTCATCGAGTGCCGCCGAAGTACTGTTCCAATCTCCAGCATACTTGGAAATCTACCGAGCCCGGCGTACTCCGTTTGGAGAAATATCGAGGCTGCACATGTGTAGACTCCGCGGTCTTAAAATCCCCACAATGCTTTGCGCACGGACCAATTTCCCCAAATCTGCAATATGGTCTAGCTGCAGCCGCAGCAAATACACGACACGCCCCCTACACGACACGCCCCCTACACGACACGCCCACCCGACACGACACTACGGTGGCTGAGAGACATTAGGCTTGTTTGAAACGAGCTGCGGCTCGCCTCAAAAGTAGACGAGAATAGCCGATCGCAGCCGGGGGAGGTCTCAAAAAGCTCGCCTGAAGTCGGACAGCTCGGAGTCTGCTTCTTCCTCTTCTTCTTCTTCTCTCGGTTTTTTGGTGGATTGCAAACAACTTTAAGGTGCATACCGCCACCTCCGGAGTCGGCTTGACTCGGTTTGCATTTATAAAGAATGCACAAATGTGTTTAATCGTTAATGTCAGATATGTACTAAGTAAATACATTTGTTCCTGCTCAAGATTAGATTCAACTTTATTGTTAGTGCACAGATTACAGGTACTGAGACAACGAAATGCAGTTTAGCTTCTAACCAGGAGTGCATAAAGCAGTAAAGTGAAAAGTAATGTACACAATCTACAGAATAAAATATAGAATGAATTGAATGATGAAAAAACAGTGAGGGGTATGAATACACTATATACACAGTAGCCTAGCCTAGTATGAACAGTGTGTTGTATGAATATGCTAAGATATATAAAGTATGACAACGGTAAGCAGTGCAAGTATAGTATAAAATATATAGATATTAATTTAATGATAATAAACATTGTGGAACAATGATGAAAAATGTGAATGGAAGTGGCGACGTAAAACTGACACAAAACAACACACTTTTGCCGAGCCAATGGAGAGTTTCATCACCAGCACGGGGTAAAACCCACCAATGAGCGCTCAGCTCGAGATACCAGCGAGTCGTTTCCCATCAAGCATTTCGCTTCCGCAGCCCGGGGAGAGAAACTGCGCCGCCTCGCCGCGCCTCGCTCTCAAGTCTGCGGGCGTCTTTGTCCCGCGAGATTTCAACGTCTCATGTAGGCGAGCCTTCAGAGCAAGTCGGACAAAATGACTAACCATCATGCAACGCACTAGCAAGACGTTGATCGCAATTGCGCAGGTCTGCGCAGGTCTCGCTTGTCTCAAACAAGCCTAGTGATACCGTACATGGCAGATTAAAAACGAATTGCAAATGTTATTGTAGCATTTTAAGCAACTATTAGGCAAATTAATTAATAATCTAGTCTATCCGTTTGAGACACAACAGTATATGACTTTAAGCACAAATCATTTTGTCTAATTAATAAATTAAAACAAAAAGGGGGCTTAGTAAAACTTTATTTTTTAGAACACATAAAATAGGTAATAATGAGATCTATTAATTATGTTTGTCTAACTGCTACACATGTATTTATACATACATGTAGATATTTATGAACATCTAAATATAGTTGTTAAAGGTTTTAAGATATAAATAATCACATCATGGGGTCATTAAGGTTTCAAACAGGTTCATGTAAGGTAGGCCTACCTTCATGAAAACATGATTTTTAAAACTAATTTCTGAATCTCACATTAGCCTGTACAGTAGTTTGGTATGTTATTGATATGGGCTGGACCAGTGGCGTCGCCTGGCCTGGGCATCCGGGGCTTTAGCCCCGAATGTTTTTTCTGTAGCCCCGGACAATTCTCCCTCAATAATATAATACATTAACCGTGCTTTACGTGAACCTCATCATGACACGAGAGGACGGCAGCACTGTAATTTCCCGTGTTCAGTGAATGCAACAGAGGCATGACACCAGACCAATCAGAGAGTTGCATAGAAATAAACGTGTGCTTGTGTCATTCAAGCTCGGCTCTGTGTGTGTGTGGCAATAGCGCATTTAGTGTGATAGAGAGAGAGGGAGAGAGGGGAGGGAGGGAGAGAGGGGGAGGGAGGGACCGGTGCCAGCAGGGACCGTGTTGTTAGCATCTGGTTAGCTAGCTGCACTAACGGACATAAGGAGCTGTTTGTTCCACAACAAGCTGGAGGAGAGTCCTCTCCTCTCAGACTGAGAGACTCAGGTGAGCTAAAGGACTCTCTGAGTGTGATACTTAACTTTAGTCTAAGTTATCTCAGTGGGTCTCAAACGGTTTGGTCACAAATTATTCAAAAGATTATTTCCGTGGCACACCTTCATATGATCATTATAGTTATACAAAAAATAAGAGAATAAATGAAAAACAGTTATGAAATACTATATGGCAGTAAAACAAGAATAGAGTTTAAAAGGGGAGTGATTAGTAAAATATCCATAAAGAAAAAGTACATCTGTTTACAGTTCTGCTTCATATGGGTGTTGAGAGAGGTATCCATAGATCTCTTCATTTTGCTCTCAAAGTGCACCAGATTGATGCATTTAACTTCAATATTTAAAAAAAAATCTTCCCGGGGGAGCATCCCCCCGGACCCCCCTAGAGGAGGTGAGGTCCGCCCCCCACTCATAAAAAATAACACTTTACCCCTGCCTATATGCCGTGAGCTGATTTTCGAGCCTTCATTGTAACAGTCGCGGGTGTATTGTGTGTGTGTGTGTGGGGAGTGTTGCAGTAAAAAATGCCACTGTAGTGCCGCCGCCACTGTGGGCTAAGCCCCGAATGTTTTCAGGTCCAGGCGACGCCCCTGGGCTGGACACCCCTTCACAATGATCATCATTGACTTTTTTTTAGACCAAATTATAGTCAGGCCACTAATGAGCTCAATAATTCACATGTATTATTACTTTATAAATTAAGAGTACTAGGAGTCTATTTCAAAACCTTTGAAGGAATCGTCATGCATTCTGAATGTTTCTGTACCTTAAAATCATCATGGCTCAAGATCCTGTTCTTGTTTAAGATTATTCATACTCATAATAATAATTTTTTTTAAACTCAAACTACCCAGTATGAACGTTTGTATAGCCCTTATTAAAAACATTCGGTCCTCAAGTTGTAAAATGTGCTAATAACGTTATTCTGAGAGTTATTTCCCTCGGCATTATCAGGGTTCCTGCGGGGTCTTAAAAAGTCTTAAAAAGTCTTAAATCTGATAATCTGAATTTAAGGCCTTAAAAAGGTCTTAAATATGACCAAAAAAATAAGAAAGGTCTTAAATATGATTTAGAAGGTCTTAAAAATGATCAGATTTGAAAGGTACTTCTGTGTTGCGATCGCGTCTAAATGTGTTTTGGGGGAAATGTCCGGGCTGCAAAGTAACCAGTACGGTAAGAGCCTTTCAGTTCCCCCCAACAATTTGTATTGAAATAAATCAACATGGAACCAGTAATCACTAACTTTGTTTCCCCCGGCCCCTTATTGGAGAACACCCAGCTAGTAACCTAGCAAGCAAGCTTCAGCTAGCGGCAGTCAGAAACTCATGTATCTTAGAATCTACTTAAAAATAAATATGGGGAAGTGTAAGTTCAACCGTATTTGGTTGGAAAACAACGAATTTAGTGCTTGGTTGAAACCAGTGGAGGGAACGTGTTTGAAGCCCGCTGCACCTTTTGCAAAATAAATTAGCGTTTGTTTTGCTAATGCAGCGTTAGCTAGTGCAGCAGCTCCCGCAACAACACCGGGGGACCTCCGGGCGACGTGTGGGTACGTCAACCCTAAAAAAAAAGCGGAGGTGCTGTAGACGCTAAATACCGTAGTTAAACACCAATCATACAACAGCAACGATGAAAGATTGTAGCCAAGGCAGCAGAGCTCTGAATATAGCTCTTGTCACTCTCACACACACACTTTGAAAACATCCATTTATTGAACTTTAAAACAAATAATAATTTGAACAGTATCTTTTTAACTGTTGATTACCCTGAACGTATAATTCAACTGCAAAACCAATACAAAAATAAATTAAATAAATTATACATTTAAATAAATAATATCAAAATAATAAATACCAATAAACAAGATCAACAAATATTTTGGAGCGCACTTCCACAAGCTATTAAACATATATAAATATGATAAATAAAAATAAATTAGACTAAAATTAATTAGATCAAATATGTTGTAGTGCACTGTCACAACCTAGCAAAGCAAAATAATTTCGTAATTGTGGCAGGCCAAAATCGTAATTGCGATTAAAATACGATTAATTGCACACCCCTAACACACAGACACACACATACATACAATTTTTGTCTAACACGCTCACACAGTTCTGTACTGTTATGCCTTTACATTTACTTTGTAAGTAATTATGGGACGTATTTCTTCTTTCATAGCAATTTTCCTTCATACTATCTTGCCGTGAAATAAGTCTTAAATTCTATTCAAAGTGATCTTAAAAAGTCTTAAATTTGAGTAGGCGAAACCTGCAGGAACCCTGATTATGAACGCGCATCTAACCCACGGGACCGCGCCGCCCAGCACGTTCATGTTACGTGTTCAGTACTACATGCGTTTTACCTTTACCCATGGATGCACAATAAGAACGGACCCATATCGCCTTACCGTTCGGGTGTTCAGAGTAGAGCTCCCTGTTGGAGCGGCAGAGCGTGATGTGAACAGAAAAAAAATTCTGTCGCAATAGAGTGGCGAAGTCCCTCCCCTTCCGGTGGACCTCCATGGGACCTTATTTCGGAAAAATTATGTATTGAAGTCAATGGAGAGAGAAAGATTATCTTTTGATCCCGTTTGAATTGTGCCACGAATTACACATATGATGTTTGTCAATTTAAAAGATAATTTTGCAAGTCAAAAAAAAAGAAAATGTGTCGTAAAACTGTGAAGTAACACATTTGTTTGTGTGAAACGCTCAATGAACTACATCTCTGGTCAACAACACACGTCACCAAGATGGCCGTCACTACTGTCTTGTCAACAAAACGATTGACTATCCTCACTATCACCACACTGAAACACGTCCTGAAGAATGTCATGCAAAGCTGCCTGCCTGCCTTCCTTTGATTCTCTCTGAACTGCCTGGTCGTTTTAATGTTTAATGTCAACCATTTGTGCAGATAGCATGAAGTAGAAAAGATCGCCGATGCTAACGTTAGCGTTAGCATTTCTCCCCCGGGCTTAAATGGTGTATTATAGAATGATCACACCGGTGACAGTACTATTCAAAGGGTTCACGAAATATGACTACTACTCTTACTGTTTAACATTTTGGGTTACTTAATGTTACTTCATGTTAAGGCTAATAAAAATGACAAGGCTGTAATGCTAACTAACGTGCTAGCTAGGTAGCTAACTTGATCAAGCCACTCCTGGTCCTTTCATCAGACGGGAAGCAAAAGAACGAGCAAGACCCATTGCTGGTATAATAACAACCTGGTACTAAGCACACAGGCATCTTGTTAAAGTTATCTTATCTTAGCCAGCGCCATATAGATAGATTATATCTATATTGCGCTGATCTTAGGTATCTGAATGGTGGAGGAAAACAATTGTGACATCACTTACGCGACTCTGGGATTTGTAGTCTTTCTAGTTACGTATTTTTCATAGTCTTATATTTCAACAGTTTTACGACAAACTGTGACTTTTTTGACATGGAAATTATTTTTTAAGATTGACAAACATCATATGTGTAATTCATGGCACAATTCAAACGGGATCGAAAGATAAGTTTTCTCTCCCCATTGACTTCAATGCATAATTTTTCCGAAATAAGGTCCCATTACCCGGAAGTAGGTGGGCGTGACTTCGCCACTCTATATTATTTAAGGAATCGTTGAGCTAGCTAACTAGCATACATTGTCACTATCTGCTAACGTTAGCTTTAGCCTATGTTTTCTAATAGTTTTTTTCATAGGCTATAAACAGAGGTGGTATAAGTATATATCTTGTACTTGATTAAAAGTAGAAGTACTCAGATCTTGTACTAGAGTAAAAGTAGAAGTACTCAGATCTGGTACTTTAGTAAAAGTAGAAGTACTCAGATATTGTACTTGAGTAAAAGTAGAAGTACTCAGATATTGTACTTGAGTAAAACAGAAGTACTCAGATATTGCACTTGAGTAGAAGTAGGCCTACTCAGATCTTGTACTTGAGTCAAAGTAGAAGTACTCAGATCTTGTACTAGAGTAAAAGTAGAAGTACCAGAGTGTAGGAATACTCTGTTACAGTAAAATTCCTGCATTCAAAATGTTCCTCAAGTAAAAGTAGAAAAGTATTCTCATCAAAATGTACTTAAAGTAGCGACAGTAAAAGTAGTCATTGTGCAGATTGGTCCATTTCAGAATAATATATATGATATGTTTTATAATGATTGATCATGAAAGTGTTCTCAAAGCTGGTAAAGGTGCAGCTAGTTTGAATGACTTTGTATACTGCAGGGTAGCTTGTGGATTTACTCCAGGTGGAACTAAAGTCTGATTTAACACTTGAATATATTTCACATCATTCATCCAGATCTGTAAAGTAACTAAAGGTATTAAATACATGTAGTTGAGGAAAAGTACACCAGTTACCTCTGAACTGTAGTGGAGTAGAAGAACAAAGTAGCAAAAACATTGAAATACTTAAATTAAGTACAAGTATCTCAAAATTGTACCCAAGTATAGTACTTGTTGAGTTTATGAACTTAGTTACTTTACACCACTGGCTATACAGATAGAAAGACTAAGCCTTGAACAGAGGCATGAAAATACATTTTCAAAATGCTCAACAGTGCTGCCAAAATTATAAACTGACTGCTACACAATTAAAAATAAATGCTTTTATATATTTCTATTAGATGTGACTCTTTGGCGTTTCTGTTATTATTAACACTGCTGCTTTAGTTGTTCTGACTGCTAAAATCATCTGTTATTCCTCATTTTAAAGCCGATATTCCGTGGGGTCGGGGGGCTCGGATCCTTGTCACCTTTTTCATACCTGATGAGTTTGCATCCCTGATATATATATATATATCATGAGTAGTAATTCAACATACTGTATCTTACAAAAGCCACTTTTCTAATACATGCAGATACACATGGTTGTGTTTCGTCCTGCACATGTGTAGAGTGACAGTGTGCTGTAGTGCAGGTGCACTTTGTAGTCTAGCTGCTGGAAAAGATCTGACATCTCAGCTTTCTCCTCAGGGTTTAAAGTTCAACCATCTTTTTTTTCAATTTGAGCCCTGAGCCAAACTCCATGTCCATCTTTTAACAGAGGAACCTCAGAGCCTAACTGTAGCCTACACTCTGTTTCTTTCAAAAACTGTATAAGGAATAAGCGTTGTTGAAAACAGAAACCCACAATGAAATCACATTTAAAAGTCTAGAACTTTAAAATAAAAAGCCTAGTATAAAGTAGCGCTTTTAAAATTCATGTTATTCATTAGTTACTATATATATTTAATATATAGTATTTAATATTGTATAATGACATTTTGAAATACACATGGAGGCATCAGAAATAAAAGGATGGACGGACAGATGTAAACAACTGATCATTTGAAAGCAGATAACAGCTTTCTGAATGTGTTGGACATGATACATTTGCAAAGGTAGTACAAACACTCACATTGTAACATTAAACTGTTCAAAGATTAGACTCCTTTGAATGGAAAATAATGGCATAGATATTACGCGGACCATTAGTATAAATAGTTTGAGTGAAGAGGATGAATACACTCAGCATACCTCAGCACAGATTACATTGTGCAGCCACATGAACAATGTATGGCATATCCCGCACATTGTCCCTAATAGATGACATGAGTCCTATGAAAACTGACAGAGCCTGCATCTTACAGCGCTTTCATTTCTCCAATCTGCATAAAGCGACAAGTGTGCTTTGTATTTAGCTGGTGGAAAACAGGCAAAGAAATAAGGTAGCGGAGCGACAGACAGATGAGATGTTGTTGATTTCCTCTTTTCTTTGGCCCTGCAATCAGGCAAAATGACAGGACGCATGCAAAGCAATGATAAGGTGTGAAAAAAAGGCGCACAAGCAGACCCCAAATAAGGCAGCAAATATCTCTCTTTTCGATGTAATCACAGTTTTTTGATGCTACATGTATTTGCATCTAGCATTTCTGTGCATCATGTTTTTCTGTGTTATTATCACTTCTAACACGTATTCTTATGTGGTGTTGCCTTGGAAATGATTTGCAGATTGATCATTTTTACATGAAGCATACACACTTAACTTCCTTGATGGCCAATCCATTTCTTAAAGTTCAATCATCGGATGGCCATAAGGAGAGCATCACTAAGCAAAACCTGAATGAAGCCTGAGGAAGGAGATGGGTGCCAATTATGCAGAAGAAGAGAAGAGAAAGAAAAGTGCCTGGAGAGGAGACAAAAAGAGAGATGGAAAAGGCGCGCCATTAAAGAAACATTTATTAATGGCATCCTGGTGGGAGCAGATTGCAGCAATTCCATCTTTTGATGATGCCCTTCAGACTGCATATTTTTTTCTGAAATGCAATCAACAATACATAACATGGAATCACATTCTTTTGGTAATAATCTACAATTCGCAAGAGATGTACATAAAAAATTACATACTCAGACAAATCAAGGATGACATAGCATCAGGCTAGAACTTTCAGGAGGTCACTGTTAAAAAGTCACAGCCCCTTCATCGTAGCGCTGTTCGCACATCAACAGAAAACACCGTCTGATTTGACTGGTTGCAAATAGCTAACTCCCTCCAATTGCCTTTTAAATTTAAATGTTGAGGAGCTAAGAAATTGCTTCTTTGAAGATTTGTCTTGGGAACATTTGATATGCGCAATTACCATCATAAGGTAGAAAGAAATTAATACAGAGTTTAATTTTGTCAGTCCTCCTCTGGAAACACCCCCTTATGTATCTTGGGTTTGATTTAAATGTAAATCAGTAACAAACCGTCAGAGTGCATCTGTGGTTATTTTACAATGTTGCTGAAATACTATTGAATGGTGAGCAGTGAAAGCTGATCACTTATCTAACCCTATTCTATTCACAGTACTTGGATTAATGGTGAATACATGTATTGCTTTTAACTAAAGTGAGTGAATAGTTAATGTATGGATGCCAGTGCCCCCCCCAGCGAGAGCTCATACACTCGGCTGTATTAGAAAGGAAGGCAGAGAAGGGTCTAGTTATAGAAACAGTTTTATTTTGAGGCAGAGGAGCAAAGAAGCATTGAGCAGAAGACAACAAATACAGCTGGAACAAGAGCAGTCACTTATGCTGCGTTCACACCGGACGCGATGCGAATATTCGCTTCGCTCTAATCGCTCCTATCGCATCGCTCTAAACGCTCGAGTTTCACCGCGGCTGCCAGCTGTGTTTACTCGCATCATTCAAACAAGACGCGCTGTCTCGGGAGCTACAACTACAACAAAATGAACATATTTTACCGTGATTAAATTGTAATACACGTTTCTAAATGATGCCGAAGTAACAACATACTGATACCGGTCAGTAAAAACCATGATTTAATGCTTGACAAGTCTGCAGACAAGACGGCAGGCGAAAAACCTTTTAAAATGCGTGTTTTCTGAATGAAGATCGGGTCGACCAGGCTAAGCTAACGTTGTATATGCTCATTCCACACTCATAACAACGGCCTACAGACATAAATAAACCAGCGACTGTATTCGCCATGACACAGACAGTCTGTGGTTTGTACTTGTTTAACTTTTGTCCGGTTTCTGAACAGATATGAGGAGCTGTGAGCTCTGTGTGCTAACTGCTAACAGCTAACGGCTGATGTTGTGTGGTTGAACGTCAGTGACGGCAGGCTGAGATCCTCACCGCTGATTGGCTTCCGCGAGAACGCGTCACGTGAATTTGACGCTCGAGTTGAACAAATTGAACTCTCGCGTTTAACGCGGCACCGTTCAATCGCCTCAATCGCGCCGCGTCCACCGCTTCATGCGCGCCGTCGGAGCGGATTCGCGTCTGTCCGCGTCTCTGCATTGACTTTACATGTAATCGCGCCGCCCCCAAACATCGCATCGCGTCCGGTGTGAACGCAGCATTAGACTGCCATGAAGCGAGCATTCAGCCAGCATACTCTTAAGAAGATAAAGATGAATCCTGCTGTCAGACCAGTGGGCTGCTTTATTCCTGCCCCCCCAGGTCCAGTGGACAACGCCCCAAACATATAATATCATTTCTGAAGCCAATTTGAGTTGGGTGGGAAAATAAATGTGAAACAAGGTATGTGGGTTTAACTCCCATGTTCTAAGGCAATTAATCACATTTGATTCTACAGTATGTGATAGGTTTCTAAATATTTGATTTGCAAACCATGAATGTTACAAATATTCATATTTGTAAAGAGTACTATGACAAAAATGTGTTGCATATTTGGACGGCTTTGAAAGGCTCCTGTTTTTGTTTGAAAAGAAGGTGTGTGTTTATGATTAGTATTTGAATATTTACTTTGAAAGAAATGCTCCAAATGCAGCATGTACAAGAATAGTCCGATTGATCTACATCTGCTACAACCCTGACCCACTCCCCTTCCCTCTATTGATTCCTAAAGTCTCACTGTGTAACATATGCCAAATGTACAGACATAAATATGGAGTGTGGACTGGTACTTGAAGATATCTCAGTTCACCTCCTGGGCATTGCCGTGGTGGAAGGCTGAAAGGCACCACCCCCGCTGTTCAGGGACTTGAACCGGCAATCCTACAGCTCACAGTCCAAGCCCCTACTGACTGAGCCACTGACGGACTTAGCATAGATTAACAAAAGGTTAACCATCAGGTATGAAACCCTGATACAGTGTGGTCATCTGAGGGGTACCAATCTTTCTTTCCATCCCATTAAGGCGAGGATGACAAATACTAGAAAAAAAAAGGAAGGCTGGTGGTAAAAACGGTTAGAAAAAAGCCAGAAAAGTCGACCTTCACCATAACAACCCTCAACCTCCCATCGCCCCAAATCTGGTCCAACCAGGTGGACTGTGGGGGCTTTTGTCCAGAAATTGAATGAGAAATGATTACAGTGACAGGCTCAGCATCAGTGGGCTGCAAAATCACTATGTGCCAGGCTCCCCCACTCTCAATCACAACTCACATTTTGGCAAGGACTCCAAAGAAGTCTGCTCTGAATCAAAAGAATGCAATGCAATTTGAGACACTAAAATATGGTGACAGAAGCAGAAATGGAGGACTACAGAGTGCTTTTGATTGCTACATACAAATTGAATATGCCAAAGTGAAGGTGTCTGAAAACACTGACATTGTGTTTAGGATATACATATTTTATACATATTTGTATATATAATTGTATATTTGTATTATTGTATTTTTGTATTCGGGATTGTTGGAAACGTTATTTCGATCTCTCTGTCTGTACACACAAACTGAAAGATTGACATTAAAGTTGACTTTGATGTCTCTACCTGATTTGATGCTTTAACTTAACCGCTTTAATTAAACAGATCCTACAATTCCCCTTAATTTTAATTCCCTTGTTTTAATTCAACAAGAGTTTGTGAAACCAGGTTAGGCATTATAGAAGCAGCACAGACAGCTGTCTCTGTCTTTGAGCAGTAATTTGTCTAAATACAAATCTTACCTTAGAGGCCAGGGCTTCAGCACTTTCTCTACACGTCCTCTCGATCTCCAGGTGCTCCTGAATGGCACCGACCTCTTCAATGACCATCTGAGAAACTACGAAAAAAAGAGAATTAACGACAAAGAAAAGATGTCAGCTATAAAACTTGTTCTTCCGATTTTTCATATCTTTTACACTTTTTGAGATATTTAACTTAGTTTGGAGCTTGGTAAATCAATCAATCAATCAATGTTTATTTATATAGCCCAATATCACAAATGTTACATTTGTCTCAGTGGACTTCACAGTTTGTACAGAATATCAGTATGACAATACGACACCCTCTGTCCTTAGACCATCACATCGTACAAGGAAAAACTTCCAGAGAAAAACCCACAGTTTAAAGGAACATGGGAGAAACCTCAGGGAGAGCATCAGAGGAGGGATCCCTCTCCCAGGACGGACAGACGTGCAATAGATGCCGTGTGCACCGAAGAGATAATACATTTACAGCATAGGTAGACCAAATGTTTGGAAATGCATGTGTCTATAATAAGAAGATGAATCCACGAGGATGTCAACAATCCTGTGGGAGCCATCAGGGAAGTAGTATGATGAGAGACAGGCAGGACCACAGTGATAGCTTCAGCCACGACTCGAAGTCCAGGACTCAAATCCAGAACTCAGGATAGAGGATCTAGGACACAGGATCCAGGATCCAGGACTCAGGACTAAGGATCCAGGACTCATGATCCAGTACTCCGGATCCAGGATCCAGGACTCAGGATGCAGGATCCAGGACCACAGCAACAGGATCAGCCACGACTCAGGGTCCCGGCGTAGATAGACACCAAAAAGAAATTTGGGGGAAGCTGGGTTATTCGGAACATGAGAGTACACAGGTACAGACAGACAGAAGGAAAAAGTAAGGTGTCCCCCAACAGTCTAAGCGTATAGCAGCAAAAAACGAGTCTACGTACATGCACTCCCTTGGGATAGGGTGAGGGAAAAGAGTAGGAACTAAGATGTATGCGCCACATCTATACCATGAGCGCATTGCTCCTAAAAAGTTTTTTTGGCACTGACACCAATCAACAGTTGTGCGTCGACTCGGCAGAGATCAAGGCACGTATATGCCTCTCCCTGCTTCCACCGTCTACACACACAACCAAATTACATCTATACCATGAGCGCATTGCTCCTAAAAAGTGTTTCTGGCACTGACACCAGTCAACAGTTGTGCGTCGACTCGGCAGGGATTGAGGCACGTATATGCCTCTCCCTGCTTCCAAGGGAATTTAACCTACCATCCTGTGACTTTTATAGATTCCTGCAACTGAGACATTACCTTCAGAAGCATAAGGAATGGGAAAACATTCGCAAAGCCCCATCTAAACTAGAGGAACTGTTAATGACATATACAGGGGACGAGACAAAAAAAGGGGCTATATCAAAACTTTACAAGGTACCACATTATGAATGTAACGGCAACAATAAGGATGTCAAAGAAAAATGGGAGTTGGAAGCGAATATTATAATATGCGACGAGGATTGGGAAGAAACATTCAAGGTGGGACAGACAATAACAAACAGTCCAACATGGAGGGAATTTGATTGGAAGGTGAAAATTAGATATTTTAACACCCCATCTATCACTTCAAAATATAGCAATACCTCTAATTTGTGCTGGAGGGGCTGTGGACGGGTGGGAGACATATATTTAGGGACTGTCCAAACATTCAGGGCTTCTGGAAGGATGTTCAAAAGGAGATTAAACGGGTGCTGGGCATTACCTTTACTTTGGACCCAGCACTTTATATACTGGGTATACTGCCCAGTGATATGGACAGAAATGTAGCTTTCTTACTAAGAATTCTTCTTCTAATTGCGAAAAAAATGATAACGGTCTCGTGGCTGAAACCGCAGCCCCCCAATATAGTCCACTGGAGAAACAGGGTAAAAAATGTTTATTTGATGGAGAAAATCACAGCAAGACTACAGCTGAAAACTGATACATTCGAAGAAAAATGGTCCCCATTAATACAAGCAACACCAGATCTCTAGCAGCACCTCTTTACTTATTTATTTTTATTTATTTATTTTTCATTTATTTGATTCACTGCACTTGTACTTGTTTCATCTGGATGGTAAAGCACTGACTCTTACTATCATAATGGTTCAGGTATTGTGCGATCATGTTTCCGATGAGGGGGAGTGATAATGTCTGTAATATGTTGATAATGTTTGCACAATATAGAAATTGATAACATTAAGAAACTGTATGTCCTTTTGGTGCCCAAGGAGGGCATGAATGATTAATCCTGGTGTACAACAGCTGCAGTTATGTAAGCATCTCCATGTATGTTCTATTGATGTTATGTATGAAAAATTAAAAAAAAGTTAAAAAAATTAAAAGAAGATAGATAGGACCTAAACCAGCCTAAAGCAGTTCCCTTTATGCCAACTAAGTGCTCTAGTCTTTGCAATAGGATATCATGGTCGATAGTATCAAATGCAGCACTGAGATCGAGCAAGACAAGAATAGAGACAAGTCCTTTGTCTGAGGCTATTAGAAGGTCATTTGTGACTTTAACCAGAGCTGTCTCTGTGCTATGATGTGTTCTAAAGCCAGACTGAAAATCTTCAAATAAATCATTGTTTTTTAAGTAATCACACAACTGTTTTGCGACTGCTTAGGTAAAGAGGCCTTCTTCAGATTTTAACATTAGTGTGTATTGCGCAGCTCGTTAAGTCTAGAGTGCTTTGATCTCAAAACAGAGTGGAGGACAGCTTGAAATTCGCCCAAAACAATGTTTTAAACTTGCCATAATTCCCAAACCATACACTCCTTGGACATAATTTTTCATGAAAAACGTAGGAAAACCTCTCCTACGTTGAAAAATAAATTAAACAAAATGCCTCTTGAGGGCATGAAGTGACAAAAACGTTCAACATGTCTCCATTAAGGCCCATTGTAAATACAGCCTGATCTTTCCTCACAGCAGCAGCCGCACACCTTTAGTTAATCTGCCAAAAGGCCACATTATTGACCCGAAAGTACATAAAAAGCAGACTCAGACGCTCGCCAGGGTCCTGAGACGCTACACGCGTTGAAATTTCACCGATATCTGCTACGGTTCTTCAACAAAACGTTCACATGTAAGAGGTTTATCTCTCATTCAGATCAATGGAAAGGCTCTCCTCTCACTGATTACTGCACATCACCATGGAAACCTTTGATCTCTGGGCTCAAACACAGGTGTTTCATAATGTCGTTAGCTCAAACATAAACACCTGTTTCATGGAACACGATGATGTCATAACTCCAACTGACATGCTCAGAACGCCACCAAACATCACATGATGGTTAACACTGTGGCCCTGAACAGCTCTACATCAAATCTGATGTTACATAATGTGGTGTTGCCATGGCAACGCATCCCTCGCCATAAACCACGATGTCGCTGTAACTCCAATTGACATGGTCCGATCATCCCCCAATCTTCACTTGTATATCACCGGTCCATGCCTCAACAGCTCTACGCCAAATCTGAGATCTCACCATATGCCATTTCCATGGAAATCCCTCGCCAAAAAACACGATGTTGTCGTAACGCCTATGAAAAGGGTCAAAACAGCACCAGACTTCAGATAATGGTTAATGGTCCAGCCCTCAACATGTCTATGTGCCAATAGTGAGTTTTCCTCTAAAGCTATTGCCATGGCAATCCCCGAGCTATCCCTCGCCATAAAACACGATATTGCTAAAACTCCTATGAAAATGGTCAAAAAGTGCTCAAACTTCACGTGTGCTAACAGTCCAGCCGTGAAGACATCTACGTGACAGTTTTGAGTTTTCTTCAAATGCCGTTGCCATGGCAACACAATGCTCACCATGAAACATGGTTTTCTCATAACTTCAGTGAAAATGCTCCAAACGGCCCAAAACTTCCCAGGTTTGGTAACGATCAACACATCAAAGCATATTATGGGGTTTCATCAAATGCCGTTGCCATGGCGACAGATCACTCGCCATCAAGTTAGTTAACAAGTATGCAGTTAAAATATTCTGCTGCTTTTCAAAGCCTTTTTACTTTCTTTTCTCTTCTTAATACACATTCATTCACTACTACTTACATTTAATATCTAACTCCTTCAGCCTACTTTCAGCTGCAGAAACCATTCAACTATTACATTATTCAGCTATTTCAGGACATTGAGGCTATACATTTTGTTGTTTATACATTTTTTAAACCTTTTCTTTTGAATATAAAGCTTCTTCACTTTTCTTCCTACTCTTCCAGTTTAACATTTCACTTTCAAGTGTTCAACAAAGTCATTGCAATGCATTTGAGCTCTAACAATTTTGATTCAAATCATTTAACTTTTCTGCATTTCTCCACTAAGTTCAGCAACACACTTACTTGGTTTCTGTAGCTACAGTAAAAGCAGCTACAGATGCCATTCAACTAATAACATATTCAGCTAAATTCAGCAACAAATGTACACAGTTTACAGCATTCACACGCATTTTCAGCAGGAAATGCATTTTTTAGTTGAGAGAAGAGTTCCTGTAACACTTTACACTGAAGTATATCTCTTCCTGCTTTGTGGCTGCCATCTAGTAACCTGAATGGTGACTTGCCTACTGTATGGACATCATGATGATGTGTATTCAAAAGACAGTGAAATAAATGTTACCAATGTGTCCTTTATTCACATCATTAATGTGAATGCTGTTTACAGCATTCCACTATAGTTCTTAGAATCTTTAATCTTATTATTATTATTATTAGTGTGAATGCTGTCCACTATAGTTCTTCGAATCTTTATTCTTCTTATTTCAACCAATACTTTGGCTCTCAATAGTATTGGCTCAACTTTTTCAAAATATTTTATACTTTTTGAAATATTCAGCTTTTTAAACTCTTTTTTTAACATGGAACTCAATGGGAGGAACCTTAAAATCCTCTTTTAACCCAAAAAACAGAGTGGAGGAGTGCTTGAAATTCGCCCAATTTCTTTTTTAAACCTGCCATAATTCCCAAACCCTACACTCCTTGGACATCATTTCTCATGAAAAACGTAGGAAAACCTCTCCTACGTTGACATTTTTTTTTTTTTTAAATAAAAAAAATTAAACAAAATGCCTCTTGAGGGCATGAAGAGACAAAAACTTGTCAAAAAGTCCACCTAGCTCCCAATAGACTCCCATGTTACATTTCTCCAGATCTTTTTTCAGACCACAAAGAAGTACACCAGGGTGGGATTTTCATGGCGGCCATGACGGCCATGGCCTTGAACACAACACGAGCCTAACGTGTCATCACGTGGTATATGTTTCGTCTGAGAGGGGTGCAGTTCTGACGGAGAGCACCAGAACGTCGCTCCGGCACTTCCAAAAATTGCAGTACCCATAAGGAGCCGTACACATGCCACAGTTTTTGCGTGGCTGTGTCTTAGTTGTAAGCCCAGTGGCGATCTGTTCATCTGTCATACTGATTATACAGTCAATAACTTTGTTGTTATTAGCATCTGGTTAGCTAGCTATGCTAACGAATATAAGAAGCTTTTTCTCCAACCAGTGAGGTAAAGGCACATCTTTATATGATCATTATAGTTATAAAAAAATAAGAGAATAAAGTAAACAGGTATAAAACACTATATGACAGTAAAAAAAAGTTGTTATTAATAAACAAGAATACAGTATGAAAGGGGAGTGATTTGTAAAATATCCATAAAGAAAAATAAATCTGCTTACAGTTCAGTTTCATATGGGTGTTGAGAGATGTATCCATAGATCTCTTAATTTTGCTCTCAAAGTGCACCAGATTGATGCTTTTAACTTCAACATTTAAAAAAAAATCTTCCCGGGGGAGCATGCCCCCGGACCCCCCCTAGAGGAGGTTAGGTCCCCCCCCATTTAAATCATGTCCACATGGATAGGAAACTAAATACATTTGCACACATCTTGTGTCCAATATCTTTCTGTTTTGGTGGTCATGCCACAACCGTGCACGTGAATGTGGTGTGTGGTGCAGTGGGTTGAGTGTTGGTGTTCGGATCAGGGGGTCACAGGTTCAAACCCCACTGCAGTCAGCAAGTCGTTGTGTCCCTGGGCAAGACACTTCACCCCAAATTGCTCCTGTGGGGATTGCCCACAGTATTGAGTATGTAAGTCGCTTTGGATAAAAGCGTCTAACAAGTGACATGTAATGTAATGTAATGAATGCATGCGCGAGTCATGGTAAGATATCTGGATTAAGAGGTTGCTTTTTCTTTGGACAGCATGAAAGAAAGGCGAAATGAATGGGCTGTGAGTTTAGTTTTTTTAAGCAGAGGTCAATAATTTGTACGGCCCTCGGAGGATGTTGAACAAATTGAAATGGCCCTTGAGAGGAAAAAGGTTCCCCACCCCTGCTCTAACCGCTGGAGTTTCACCGCGGCTGTCAGCTGTGTTTACTCCTGTCATTCAAACAAGACGCGCTGGAGAGGGGGCGGGGCTTATCTCCATGTAAATGCTGTGGTGGAAACCAACTACGACAAAATTAACCTATTTTACCGTGATTTAATTGTAATACATTACATTACATTAGATTACATTACATTTAGCTGACACTTTTATCCAAAGCGACTTACAATAAGTGCATTCGACCAAGAAGATACAAACTTGAAGAAAACACAATCATATAAGTACATCAGGTTTCATAGAGCCAAAACATTTCAAGTGCTACTCAACTAGCTTTAGATAAGCCAGTCCTTTATTAGTATATAAGTGCTTTGATAGTAATTCTATCGCTCGAAGTGGAGTCGAAAGAGATGAGTTTTCAGTCTGCGCCGGAAGATGTGTAAGCTTTCTGCTGTCCTGATGTCAATGGGGAGCTCATTCCACCATTTTGGAGCCAGGATAGCAAACCCACGTGTTTTTGCTGATGGGAACTTGGGTCCCCCTCGCAGTGCGGGTGCAGCGAGCCGTTTGGCTGATGCAGAGCGCAGTGCACGTGCTGGGGTGTATGGTTTAACCATGCCCTGGATGTAGGAAGGGCCAGATCCATTCGCAGCATGGTACGCAAGTACTATTGTCTTGAAGTGGATTCTAGCAGTTACTGGAAGCCAGTGAAGGGAGCGGAGGAGCGGCATGGTGTGGGAAAATGTTGGAAGGTTGAAGACCAGACGAGCCGTTGCATTCTGGATGAGCTGCAGAGGTCGGATAGCACATGCAGGTAGACCAGCCAGGAGGGAGTTGCAGTAGTCTAGGCGTGAGATGACGAGAGCCTGGACCAGAAGTTGTGTCGCTTCCTGGGTCAGGAGGGGACGTATCCTCCTGATGTTGTAAAGAGTGTATCTGCAGCAGCGGGTTGTAGCAGCGATGTTTGCAGTGAAGGACAGGTTATTATCTAGGGTCACACCCAGATTCCTTGCAGTCTGAGTCGGGGAAACAACAGAGGTGCCGATGTTGATTGTTAGGTCAAGAGTGGGACAATCTTTTCCCGGAAGAAAAAGCAGTTCAATCTTGTCAAGGTTGAGCTTGAAGTGGTGAGCAGACATCCACTGAGAGATGTCTGCTAGACAAGCAGAGATGCGTGCAACGACCTGGGTCTCTGAGCGGGGAAAGGACAGAATTAATTGGGTGTCGTCAGCGTAGCAGTGGTATGAAAAACCATGCGGGCTAATGACTGATCCGAGCGAGTTTGTGTACAAAGAGAAGAGGAGGGGACCAAGAACAGAGCCCTGAGGGACCCCTGTAGTTAATTGACAAGGGTCGGACTCGGACCCTCTCCAAGTTACCCTGTAGGTGCGGTCTTTGAGGTATGAGGTGAGGAGGGAAAGTGCAGAGCCTGAAACTCCAAATTATTGGAGAGTGCGAAGGAGGATCTGATGATTCACCGTGTCGAATGCAGCAGACAGGTCCAAAAGGATGATGACAGAGGAGAGGGAGGCTGCTTTAGCAGTGTGCAGTTCCTCAGAGACAGCAAGGAGAGCAGTCTCTGTGGAGTGACCTGCCTTGAAACCAGACTGGTGCGGATCCAGAAGGTTGTTCTGATGGAGATAACAGGAGAGTTGTTTAAAGACAGTGCGTTCAAGTGTTTTAGACAGGAATGGGAGGAGAGAGACAGGCCTGTAGTTTATAACATCAGACGGGTTGAGAGTGGGTTTCTTTAGGAGAGGGTTTACTCTTGCCTCCTTGAGACTGTTTGGAAAGTGACCAGAAGTTAGAGAAGTGTTGATGAAATGGGTGAGAAACGGTAGAATATCAGGAGCGATAGTCTGAAGGAGGTTTGAGGGGATAGGGTCCAGAGGACAGGTGGTAGGATGGGCAGAGGTAATGAGGGTAAGAACCTCACTTGGAGAGAGAGGGGAAAAGGAGGTCAGTGTGTGGGTGAAAGGTGGGTCTGGTGACCCAGCGGTGAGTAAAGGTGAGTCAGAAAAAGAAGAACGAATATCATCAACCTTTTTTTCAAAGTAGTTAACAAAGTCGCTTGACAGAAGGGAGGAGGGGGAAGGGGCTTTTGGGGGCTAATACACGTTTCAAAATGATGCCGAAGTAATTAAATACTGATAACGGTTAGTAAAAACCATGCTTTGACAAGTGAGCAGACAAGACGGCAGGCGAAAAACCTTTTAAAATGCGTGTTTAATGAATGGAGATCGGATCGATCAGGCTAAACTAACCTGTATCTGCTCCGTCCAAACTCACAACAGCGTCCTAAAGACAGAATTAAAGCAGCGACTGTATTCGCCATGACACAGACAGTCTGTGGTTTGTACTTGTTTAACTTTTGTCCAGTTTCTGAACAGCTGTGAGGAGTTGATTAAAGAGACTCTCGTACACACACGCGCGCGCACACACACACTTTTGCATTTCAAAGTATTGCTTGTTCATACAGTTGATTGTTGGAGCTTCACTGTGCACTGCTGAATGATGTATGTGCAGAGTTTGACCCTTGAAGGCTGTTTCTTCTGCTCTGAAATGGAATATGTTTGTTACATATTAATAGAATTTTTTGATTTGATTTCGGATTTGTGAATGGGAGAAGTAGTAGATGGCAAACATACCAAACACTAATTATTTAAAGTAGAGTATTTTGTTGTATATACGGTAATACAAAGGAGGCTTAGGCCTATATGATGATATAATGTTTGACATTATTGATATTAAAAAAAGTGATTTGTTTTCCATGTCATTCGTGTGTTTTTCTTATCAGAAAGTGAAGTTATTTATTTGTAAGCTCCAAATCCAAATGTTTCCCTCAATGGCCTTTGTGCCCTGGCATGTGGCCTTTGCGCCCTGAGAAAATGTGTGACACCAAAGGCCAAATGGCCTTGCCCCTAAAATGACGAAAATCCAAGCCTGAAGTACACTTTAAACCAGGGGTCGGCAACCCCTGGCACGCGTGCCACCAATGGCACGCGGCACCGTAACCAGTGGCACACTAGGAATAAGTGGAATAAGTGTACAAAATATTTATTTTATTTTCGGATCCTGAACGAGACCGCCGCCAGAGCGCGTCTCCCCGTTACCTGCAGAAGGAAGCCATGCGCGCAACGCAGCCCCACTCAAAAAGGCCGATCGCGAGACGTAACATACATGACACTTTTCTCTGTGTGCGGCAAAACAAGCTCGCCAAAATGGCTTCACCAGTCTGGCAGTATTTTAAGGTGTCCGAAAAAGACAATAAAATAGCGGTATGCAACGTGTGTGAAGCATAAATCCTGCAGCTCCACCCGCTGTGACGGACCGGTGAGCGGAGCAGAACACACAAGAGTTAGACCTAACACACTTAGCTATTTGATCTACCTTTGGAACTAGTTATAAATATATTTATTCTTCACTGTCACTCATTACTGGATCAGTGAGCTGCATGAGATACTGACAGGCTGTCAGAGAGAGAGAGGGGGAGAGAGGAAAAGAGAGCGCTTCCGCTCATTTCCCCCGTGTTATTATCCAAAGTTAATGTAAACTTGAATAATATAGGCTACTTCATTTTAATGTAACAATTATGTTGGTTGTTGTTTGTGGAAGCGCCAGTGAATGAGCCCCATTAACTGAGTTTTAAACATCACTTTTCACGAGTGTTTTCGTCGAGCTCCTCAACACCCTCTCCCTCCCCCCCCCCCCCCCCCCCCCCCCCGTTGATAATTCACGATCGTCGGCACGCTGATACATTTTTTTTTTTAGAATGGCACTTCATATCAAAAAGGTTGCCGACCCCTGCTTTAAACAAACTGCTCCCATCTCCACATTTTACACACAAATCCTAAATATTAAGCTTCTTCACTATTTTTCCTACTCTTCCAGTTTAACATTTCACTTTCAAGTTTTCAACAAAGTCATTGCAATGCATTTGAGCTGTAAGAATTTTGATTCAAATCATTTCACTTTTCTGCATTTCTCCGCTAAATTCAGCAACACACTTACTTGGTTTTTGTAGCTAAAAGCAGCTACAGAAACCATTCAACTAATAAAATATTCAGCTTTTTCTGCATTTTCAGCTAAATTCAGCCACAAATGTTCACAGTTTACAGCTTTCGCACGCATTTTCTGCAGGAAATCCATTTTCTAGTTCAACCAATACTTTGGCTCTCAATAACTTCAGCATACTTTCAGCTACAGAAACCATTCAAATATCAAACTATTCAGCCTTTTCAGCACATTATGGGAAATATTATATATTTTCAAAATATTGTATACTTTTTGAAATATTCAGCTTTTTAAACTCTTTTTTTAACGTGGAACTCAATGGGAGGAACCTTCAAATCCTCTTTTAACTACACCGTGCGCCAAATACTCCACATACTTTCAGCTAGAGACTTCATTCCAACTTTAAAATGATCACAAGACCTTCAGCTATAAAACTTGTTCTTCAGACTTTTCATATCTTTAACACTTTTTGAGATATTTAACTTAGTTTGGAGCTTGGTAAAGAGGCTTTCTTCAGATTTTAACATGAGTGTGTATTGCGCAGCTTGTTAAGGCTTAGAGTGCGTGATGTCACACCTAGAGTGGAGGAGAGCTTGAAATTCGCCTTACTTTTTTAAACTGCTAATAATAATTCCCAAACCCTACACTCCTGAAACCCTCACTTTGAATATCAAAAAGGTTGCCGACCCCTGCTGTAAAGTATATCATAATGAATATATTTTAGAGCAGTGGTTCTCAACTGGTGGGTCGCGACCCACGGACCCGTTTCGAGTGGGTCGCAGATGTGTGAGGTTTTTTTTTTTGGGAGGAAAAAGTCAAACTTTTATTTTGAAGGCCCGATTTTCTAACGCTGTGCATGCAGTAGGCGTTGGACTGGAAGTACCGGAGACCATAAACGGTTTTGAAAACTTCTGTCACGTAGTGATCATCTTCTCAATAAAACATCTTTGCTGATGTTTTTTCGAGTCTTCTGGCCAATCAGAATCAAGATTGTTGCCGGAAGTCCCCACGGAGAATAACTTTGCGGTAGAACTCTTCTTTATACATCCATGGGTACAACTTCAGATACAAATGAACACATAATGAAATATGACCCCCGGTTTGATGATTGACAGGTCACAGAACAATGGGAGCTATCTACCCTTACCCACAAAGTAATTCACACAGACTCTCTCCTCTTTGCTCTTCTCGCAGCAAGATGTCAGAACAAAGTGAAAAACAAACAATGGCATCAAATATTATTAATATGTCGGGTAGTAATAGATGTATTTATTTTCTTCTCAGAGTGTACCAGAATGCGTAGTTTATGTTAGTATTTCTAAAAATCTCCTGGGGGAGAATCCCCCAGACCCCCCTGCTGGGGTTGGGTTTTCAGCATGTGTGCCTTTTTATGTTATACAGTTCAGCTTTGATTCCATCATCTCATTAAACCTTATTTAAAAGCATTCTTTAGTTCTGTGAAGGGATATGTGCACTGTACTTCACTTTAATAATGTATGCTGAAAATCGTATATATTACAGCACGATTTTTTGTTGAATAGATTTGAGTGGTTCAAAATTTCGGGTCGCGATTTATTGACAAAGGAAAAAGTGGGTCCCGAGGCCTGACAAGTTGAGAACCACTGGTTTAGAGTATGTGGGCACTTTGTTAAAAGATGTTCATTAGAAGATGTTGCACTTATCCCAGGATAATATTTGTCATTATTGTAAACATTCAGACATAACATACATACATACAACAAACACCCGCATACGTACACTAATGTGTGCAGACTAGTTACTGCACATATAACGTTAATCTCTTCATGGGTGACAATAACATCACCTTAATACAATAATGTAGAACGATATGTATATCTCAGCATTCATTACAATTCCTTAAATAAAAGCACAGAGAGAACATTTATAAGAATAATAATTATATATATCTTCTTTATTCTGGTTTCTTTTCATTCCAGATAAATTGGATGTTGAAGGAGATTTTCGTGATATAAATAGGAATGCATTGATATAAAAATAGAAATTAAGGAAGGATGGTCATCTTAATTATATGAATTAGAGCCAATGATAGGGGAATATTGCTCCATCTTTGCAGGTCTATCTTTGTCTGTTCTAATAACTTCAAAAAGTTATCTTTAGAAAGGTGGGTGAATGTTTTGGTAATATTAATCCCTAGATATTTGAATGGGTCGAGATTTTAAATGGTACGTTTTCCAAAAACTGATGACCTCCTAGGAGCTTTATTGGTAATAATATACTTTTATTCACGTTGAGCTTATATCCTGATATTTGTCCATAACTGTTCAAAATGGGAATTATTATCGGGATTAATTTAGAAGGGTTAGAAACATGAACAAGTATCGGAAAACAGCGAAACTTTATGCTCCCCCTAACCCCGCTCTAAAAACTCCACTGTATTCACATGATGATCGTAAAGCCATTGCAAGCGGCTCAATTGCGAGGGCAAACAACATTTGGGATAACGGACAACCCTATCTCGTAGATCTTGTTAAGTCAAAATACTCAGATCTCAATCTATTTGTTTGCACTGATGCTTTAGGGGAAGCATAGAGAAGTTTTATCCATGAAATGTATTTTGGGCCAAAGCCAAACCTTGACAGGGCCTTAAATAGGAAATCCCATTCAACCCTGTCATAGGCCTTTTCTGCATCTAGTGAGATTAATACCTCTGAGTTAGAGTTTGATGTATATATAATATCAAATAGTCTCAAAGTGTTGTGAACCATTTGTCTATTGTTAATGAATCCTGTTTGGTCCTCATGAATTATCGGTGGGAGTAGCTAAGATTTTGTTATCTACATTCAGCAAGCTCACTGAAACTTGCTGTATTAAAAACATTTTGCAGTGATATAGCCGATTTAGACAAAGAGTGACATTTACTTGATGACCTGTCTAGTTTTGGGTCCATCACTAGGTTGAAATCGCCAGCGAGAATTAGGATATGAGTGTGAAGATTTTGGCAGCAGAGTCAGTACTGAGAGTCACAAACTTCTCTTCATCAAAGTTGGGGGCGTAAATATTTACCAAGGTTACTGGGGTACTTTACATTTCCCCAGTTACTATGATAACATAACATTAATCTGGCTGCAATTTACAAATTATTTATCTAATATATCATATTTCAATCACTTGTATATAGACTCTTATTGCACTATTTCACTAATTTCCTTTTTTTTATTTACTTTTTTATTGTGTTGCACTGTTGGTCGAGCCTGTGACCTAAGATTTCCATCGCCATAACTACAATGTAGCTATGTACGTATGACTAATAAAAGCCTTGAACTTGAACTTGTAGCTACCATTTGGGTTTGAGATAACCTCTGTAAATTCAAAAGGTATATTTTAAATATTATTATAGCAGTCCCGTGGGATTTTGAATTAAAACTGGAGTGAAACACATGACCAACCCATTGTTTATATAATTGTTTGTAAGCCAAATAAATGGGGGTAAGTAAACAAACGGATGAAAGAATAATAAAGATAAGTTAATTGAAAAATGCTTGCCAACATTGCACAACTTCCAAACGTACAACAGTTAACATTTACACCCACCCACGACATGGAGTCTTTGACCACATCACACGGTCTTATCAACAGTGCTCACAAAACAATGGAACGTTTGAACATCTGAAGTCCTACGTAAGTCCGTCCATCCATCCGTCCGTCCGTCCGTCCAGGCTCAAAATACATCACCGCTGCATAGGGCTCAACGAGGGCTCCTGTGGCCAATGATTGTGAATTGCCCATTGCTATGAGAGCAGATAAAATGTACAGCCTGGATATTCAAAGCATACGCCTGTGCAAAATCTAAAGGGATGAAGTAAAAGAGGTCATATTATTTACAGAGCCAGGTTAAACTACAGAGTTGGTGATTAATGTCACTGGACTCATGAGTGACTCCTTTCCAAATACAGAAATTCATATAAGACATTTTCAGTATGTAAAATATTGATTAGTGCAGCTTTAACTAAATCCGGGTATTTACAAAAATAAATCTGTTAAAATGCCAAATCAAATATCATAATGTTGTTAAAGCTGCAATCACACCTCAGTACAAGAAAACGCCCATGAAGAATGCCCTACCACTTAGCTAATTAAACATTGTGGTTGAGCGAGGAAGAAATGAAGTATTAGTGCCATTGCTGTGGGCAATTCCTTCCCCCAGTGACACCTAATTAAGAAGTTGATGAATGCCGGGCGAGACCCACGTTCCTCCAGCACCCTCCATCAGTCATTCAACAGCACTTAGCTGCCAGCCTTCATCCTCGGCCTCTTATTCGTTACTACATAATGCTGCAGCCACATTCAGCAACCTACCAAAGGACGCCTTGAACTAAATGACATGTTAATTATAATTACTGGTAGCCATGGTAAATAAACAGAGGTGGAAGTGTTGAAAGTGTATGAGCACGAGTCAACGGGGGGCTCAGACACGTCAGAATTGGCAGTCTTAATTGTAAGTTTCGGCCTCCCCATCATCATCACTCCATCTTTTTTCTTCCATCTTTTTTGTGCCTGTCTTTTTCCCTCATCCTCTCAGGAAAGACAGTGATTACCCCTGTGCCCACGAGCTGCATAATGGTATCAGCGCCGCCAACGGAGCAGTGAATTAAATTGTATCTGCAGCCGCTGTGAAGCCTTGATGAGGGGGGCAGATGCCTTTGTGGTGTTATCATTATAACACAATGGTCATGTTGTCATCAACCTTGCCATCGGCAATTGAAAAGACATGATTGTGTGTTGGGAGCCTTTCTCCCGTCCTCCCACTACCCTCCCCCCCCCCCCCACCACCACCACCACCACCACCACCATCAACCATGCTGCCCCACCCCCAGCCGTTTCGTTGTGAATAGGAGCAATTTTCTAAGAGCTATGAAATCACGTAATAGGTCCTAATATGCAGCTGCTTGGCACAGTGAGGCAGCCTCTATTAACGCGGAAGTCAAACACAATATGAGTTTTGGCTGAGAATTGCTGAAAACATGAGCACGGGCCAGATTTATTCAGATGAAATCCACACAACTGTCACTCTTACAAATATAAACTATTTGCTCCATCTTTTGACATGCGGAGACCTATTTTAAATTCTGTCTTCACTGAAGTGGTCATAGCAAAGCATTCAACCTGTGAGCAAAATCATTTTGGAAAATTGAATGGTGGGCCAAAACATTTGTGTTTGTATTTGTAGTGTTTGGAAACAGGTTTGTGATAGGAGCTGAAGCAGCGACATGGCTATTCCTAAGTACAAAAAAAGAAAGAAATCAAGACCACATCTCTCACACAGCTCAACATATCTCTATGAATGTTTTTTTCTTAACATTTGATAAGAACTTAAAGATAAAAATGTTTAAATGATTGGATTAAAAATACTTACTAATACTTACTTACTTAATTGTAGAGCCAACATAATAGCAACAATAAAGTAGCAGTATTACAGTGACTGTGTGTGTTTATGTTTTATTTGAGAGGAAGCTGGAATCTGTAATCCTTACAAATATTTCCACTCAGGAGACATCCATCCATCCATCTTCTCCTGCTTATCCGTGGTCGGGTCGCGGAGGTAGCAGTTCCAGCAGAGAGCCCCAAACTTTCCTTTCCCTGGCCACATCAACCAGCTCTGACTGGGGGATTCCAAGGCGCTCCCAGGCCAGCGAAGATATATAATCCCTCCACCTGGTCCTAGGTCTACCCCTCGGTCTCCTCCCAGCTGGACGTGCCTGGAACACCTCCCTAGGGAGGCGCCCAGGTGGCATCCTTACTAGGTGCCCGAACCACCTCAACGGGCTCCTTTCGACCCGAAGGAGGAGCGGTTCAACTCGGAGTCCCTCCCGGATGACTGAACTTCTCACCTTATCCCTAAGGGAGACGCCAGCCACCCTGCGGAGAAAACCCATCTTGGCCGCTTGTATCCGCGATCTCGTTCTTTCGGTCATGACCCATCCTTCATGACCATAGTTGAGGGTAGGAACGAAAATGACCCGGAAGACAGAGAGCTTTGCCTTCTGGCTCAGCTCTCTTTTCGTCACACAGTGCGGTAAAGCGACTGCAGTACCGCTCCCGCTGCTCCGATTCTCTGGCCCATCTCACGCTCCATTGTTCCCTAACTCGAGAACAAGACCCCGAGATACTTGAACTCCTTCACTTGGGGTAAGGCCTCATTCCCTACTTGGAGTGGACAGTCCATCGGTTTCCTGCAGAGAGCCATGGCCTCAGATTTGGAAGTGCTGATCCTCATCCCAGCCGCTTCACACTCCCACAGTAACTCCCTGGGAACCCGGTCATACGCCTTCTCCAAATCTCCAAAACACATGTAGACCGGATAAGCGTACTACCAGGCCCCCTTCAGGATCCTTGCGAGAGTAAACAACGGATACGTCGTTCCACGACCAGGACGGAATCCGCATTGTTCCTCCTCAATCTGAGGTTCGACAATCGGCCTGACCCTCCTTTCGAGTACCTTATGGCGCGTTTCCACTACAGCCCGCAGCCCGGTTTAAGAGGGCTGTGACGTCAGCGGCCCGTTTGTGGTTGCGTTTCCACTTGGCCTAGTACCGGCCGGCGGGTCCTAATTCACAGTTTTTCTGGCCTCATAAAATCGTGGGGCCAGGGCCAGAGACAACGAGGCTGAGTTTGTGACGTCAACGCTCTCGGCTGCTGATTGGTCGGAGAGAATCGTCACAATCTGCGCGCTAGATAATCCATTTTTACAAACAGCATTTTTGTTAACAGAGGAGCTACAACAATGGCAAAGAAAAGCACACCATGGTCGGTCGAGGAAGTGACGACGTCCATTATATTGCAGATGATAAGGTCCAGCGGGTGCTCGCCGGGACAACTCGCAATATCAAAGTCTTTCAGGAGGTCTCTACACAGACACTGGCGTTACTGGAGTCTGCATGGTACGTTTTTGCTAACGTTCTGTTATTTGCTTGAAAGCTTTGTGTCCCTGCTTTGTGTCCCTATCTGTTCTAAAGCTCACTTCTAACAAATAAGTCTATTTTATCCTTACATTTATGTTCGACAACCCATGATTTTATGGAGCCCCGAAGGCTAGCTAGGCAGATAGCATTAGCGAGAGCTATTGTTTGCTAACACCATATGTGCCATTGTTTACGTTCAGTTTGTCTTTTCTATAGTTGTTGTTGCTATTTATAGTATTGTGCTGCAGTAGTTTGTGGAATTTACAAGTCATGTTTCTGTTCTAGATGATTACATTGGGACTAGCGAGGAGGAACAGTTCCGAACAACGTCCTCTGCATCAACAGCACAAACCGAGGAGGAGACGATCTGGCCCTGCAGGAACGGCAACTGGCCCAGCAGAATCAATGCCATGTCTTATCTTATTGCTTGTTGATAAATAATTGCACCCACCAGCGATCACACAGAAAGATGGCATCATCTAGGCGTCCCTCTGCAGTCAGAAATATCATAAACACCATCGTCCACAAAGCACTGTACAGGGGTTTATGGATTTAAGAGAATATTTATCACAGTGAAACCTTTATCATCTGTTGCAATTAAAGCAAATAAGAGAATAAATACTTGGTTAAATAATACATTTTAACTCTTTAGCAGGACAACTCTGCATACTGTTTGAAATTGAGTTTGCTAGCTTGAGGTCCTCCTCTAAAACATAACATTACATAATGGTATTAAGAATACATGATAAATACATGTAGTAAAAATTACTCAATTGTAATACCCTCGTTGTGCTAGACTCAAACACATTGCTTATATATTTCAAAGAGAAGAGAACAAAATAAAACACCTATACAAAGAGAGCGGTGCACAGCGCTTAATATTTACTTGCACTATATTTCTGTTGATCTGGGTTATTGTGTTGCACTGTTGGAGGAGCCTGTGACCTAAGATGTTCATTGTCATAACTACACTAGCTATGTTCGTATGACAAAATAAAAAACCTTGAACCTTGAGGCTGTGTCTTTCAGACAAACCATCATAATCATATTATTTTATGCTGTGGATACTTTAGCCTCCATCCATGTTAACAATTTTTTACACTTGCATTTATGAATATAGTTCTGTTGTGTTTTACACTTTTGTATTTATGTTTATAGTTTGCTTTGATATTTGCTTCATTTATTAGATTATTATTATTATGGGGGCAGTACTGGTGCTTGAAATTCAAATATTTACTAAATAGTCAATTCTGATAACATTTTTTTGGTTTAAATAATTTGACAAACACATGTATGTGAAAAAGAAAAGATGTATTTATGTTCAATACAATGAATATTTAGGTATTACATTATACATTCTAGGTATTCAGGTGCGCATCAGACCCAAGTAACATGTAATGTAATGTTGACTAACTTATAACGAGCAAAACATTCCGGTTTTTAACATATATTATACAATAATGTCGCTTTCTCACAATGTCCTCAGTATTTATTGCTTTTATCACTGAATAAACATGTATTACATTTTGCAAACATGAAAAAACACATCAGTTTTACACATTTTTAAACACCTTAATTCCTGAATGACAACTTCGCTGTTTTCTGTTCATAATGCCCTCTTTTGAATTCATGTAATGAACGTAGGTTTTCCTCAGGCATCCTGAAGTTCTCCACCCACTTTGTGTGTGAAAGATGGAACAATCACATTCCACCACTCGGTAGCTCGGTCGGTAACTTCTGAAATACACAAACAAAAGCATACATATTTTAATACGTAAAAGTGGTAGCTACAATTAATTAAATACTTGAAATACTTTGGTCGTATAGGGAGCGTGAGCCTAAACACATTGCTAGTTAGCGAACGTTAGCTTACCAAGTAGCATCGTAGTTAGTAGTGATTCGAGTCGTCCTGTAGTCTCTGCGGCGTAGGAGGACTGCCCGAACTCTCGCGTCAGCTTCTTCTATACGTCGCCTCTTTCGAAACAACTCTTGTCTATTTCTTGTGATAATAAACCACACAGCAAAAAACAAGCAAACGATCGCTTTCACATCTTCACATCCTCCATTGTTGTGTCGCATTGAAGATGACGTCACGGCAGTTTTAAGCAGCGTCGCTCCGCCTATACTGCGTTACTATAGATACTACCCCAGTTCCTAAACTGTAATGGAAACGCGCCATAAAGTGAGCTGGTCCTAACGAGGCCAATCGCGGCCCAGCCATACCGAGCGGGGCCGAGCGAGGCCGTATAGTGGAAACGCGGCATTAGAGTAAACTTTCCCGGGGAGGCTGAGTAGTGTGATGCCTCTATAATTGGCACACACCCTCTGATCCCCCTTTTTGAAAAGGGGAACCACCACCCCAGTCTGCCACTCCTTCAGTACTGTTTCCGACTTCCACGCAACGTTGATGAGACGTGTCAACCATGACAGTCCCTCAACACCCAGAGCCTTCAGCATTTCTGGGCGGATCTCATCCACCCCCGGGGCTTTGCCACTGTGGAGTTGTTTGACTATACCTCAGTGACCTCCCCCCGGGAGATTGGTGTTGATTTGGTGCCGCCCGAAAGTCCTTTTCCATGTCTTCTCTGAACTTCTCCCACACCCGCTGCTTTGCCTCGGCCACGGCTGAGGCTGCTGCCCTTCGGGCCTGTCGGTACCTTGCAACTGCCTCGGGAGTCCGCCGGGATAACAAATCCCTGAAGGCCTCCTTCTTCAGTCGGACGGCTTCCCTGACCACCGTTGTCCACCAGGAGGTTCAAGGGTTACCGCGCCTCCTCCAAACGTTCCCAGTTCACCCACACTACACGTTTGGGCTTACCAGGTCTGTCAAGAGGCTTCCCCCGCCACTCGACCCAACTCACCACCAGATGGTGATCAGTTGACAGCTCCGCCCCTCTCTTTACCCGAGTGTCCAAAACATACGGCCTCAGGTCCGATGATACGATAACGAAATCGATCATGGACCTTCTGCCTAGGGTGCTCTGGTACCACGTAACCTTATGAGCATCCTTATGTTCGAACATGGTGTTTGTTATGGCCAATCCATGACTAGCACAGAAGTCCAGTAACAAACCACCACTCCGGTTCAGATCAGGGGGGCCGTTCCTCCCAATCACGCCCCTCCAAGTGTCTCCATCATTGCCCACATGTGCGTTGAAGTCTCCCAGCAAGATTAAAGAGTCCCCTTCAGGAGCCCCATACAGGACTCTTTCCAGGGTCTCCAAGAAGGCCGAATACTCTGAACTGCTGTTTGGTGCATAAGCACACACAACAGTCAGAGTTCCCCCCCCCATTAACCCGCAGGCGTAGGGAGGCGACCCTCTCGTCCACTGGGGTAAACTCCAGCAAAGAAGCACCCAACCGGGGGCTTGTGAGTATCCCCACACCCGCCCGGTGCCTCACACCTTGGGCAACTCCGGAGAAGAATAGAGTCCAACCCCTATCCAGAAGTAAGGTTCCAGAGCCGACGCTGTGCGTAGAGGTGAGCCCAACCAGATACAACTGGTAATGCTCCACCTCCCGCACAAGCTCCGGCTCCTTCCCCCCGAGAGAGGTGACGTTCCACGTCCCCAAAGCCAGCTTCTGTCGCCCGGGTCTGGTCCGTCGAGACCCTCTGCTTTCACTGCCACCCTTCTGGCAGCGCACCCGACCCCATCGCTGTTTCCCGTAGGTGGTGGGCCCGCGGGACGGAGAAGCGGAGGTGTTGCCCACGTTGCCTTTTCGGGCTGTGCCCGGCCTGGCTCCGTGGCAAGCCCGGCCAACAGACGCTCGCCGACGAGTCCTCCTTCTGGGCCTGGCTCCAGAAGGGGACCCCTTCCTCCGGGCCGGGTATCCTCACTTCTTAGTTCGTCTTTCATGAGGTCTTCGAACTCAGGAGACATAAATTATCTTAATGGTTGAGTCTATATGAAAGCATTTAGTTTATTAACTGAAGTATGCAACGAATATCCTCATGTCATCCCCTTAAACACATTAAGTATATTTATACAAAAGTAATACTTTATTTATTTAGACTAAATGCCACTATGTCTAAGTTCTACTCCATTATAATAGCATTAAATATTAAAGCAACCATTGTCATGAACCAGTTGGACCACAAGCCTTTTAAATTATACTACAAATACCTAACATTGTCAATTTGACTTAATAAACGTCATACAATAAGTCATACATGATGTCATAAGACGGCTGTGTTTCTTGAGCTTTTGACTGCTCCAGGGACTCACGGCCCGTCCACACGGCGGCGTGCGTTGAAGCTTCAACGCTTCTGGCCATTCACTTTGAATGGGGTGACGTCACGCTTTGCCGAACTGCATTGTGGTTCCGTCGCTTCGCTTTGCTCGCGTTGCTCGCTTCAAAAGTTGAGCAATGTTCAACTTTTGAAGCTTCGACGGAAGTGTCAGCCAATCAAATAATTTGCCAGTACAAGCTCTAGCCAATCAAACCGCGTGCTTGTGTGTCCGGGGCGGGAGATTCATGTGATTGGTTGTAGGTCGAGTTTCAGACACGCCCACCGGCAAGCTTCAATGCACGCCGCCTTGTGGACGCTGCGTTAGCATTGCACTAGCACAGGGGTCTGCAACCTTTGTGACCAAAAGAGCCATTTTCCCCCCTTTTGCACACATTTTTTTTGTCTGGAGCCGAAAACATATTTGATAGGTTGATAGTTTAGCTGTATATATTGTTATATCATAGACGAAAACTACAGTTTTTTTGCATTTATTATTCATTACAAACTGTTTACCTCTAATAATAAACAAATTACTCTTGTAAAAAATACACAGGCATACTTTAAAATAAATCAACACAGCACTTGGGGAGTCCTCTGCACATTTGAAGAAAATAAATTAAATTAAAATGGGCCCACTTTAAAATAAATAAAACATATAGCTGAACCCTAGACATAGTTAACAAATGTAATTATGACTGAAGATCGTCAGCTGTCTTCCTCTTCCGTGTTTTTCCTCCAATGCGTAAAGGCTGCAGCACCTTTGACAACTTCTCTCCACATATCAAACATACCGGTAAGCCAGCATCGTTTGCTGTGAAAGCATATAACTCTGTCCACGCAGAATTAAACCCTCTGTGTTCCTCTGATACTTTTCTTTTCTTTGATTTATCCATAGTTCAATCATCGAGCCGGGGGTCAGGTTATTCGCCTCAAGAAAAGGCGCTGGCGCGGGACCGTAGCAGGATATGACGCATATTTTAGTTGACCTAATTAAAACCGTTTATTTTTTATTTTATGTGTCACAGTATCACCTCAAAATACAAGATACGAAACATTTTCAACCATGCAACAAAATATAAATAGTCCTACAAATATTTTTATTTTATTTCCTTCTTATTTTTGTCTAAGCTCAAGGGAGCCAGAGCAGAGAGCTTAAAGAGCTGCATGCGGCTCGAGAGCCGCGGGTTGCAGACCCCTGCATTAGCATAACAATGAAGGCCTTCAGACAATGTAAGAATGATCAAAACAGAAGCAACAGTGGCCAAGATAATCTGACAAACAAAAACATATATAGTTGAACACAAAAATGATTTGTGTAACACTGTTACCACTAGTTATCCTCCCTCATCTTTAAAACTCCACACACCCAGTTCTTTATCCAATGCTGTTGGCCATACTGTTTTAATTGTACTGTATTTACCTTGAGCAGCCGCACATGACGGTTTTGTGCTCCCCCCCCCCCAATGAAAATCAAATGCCCTCTCTGTAGATTGCTCTGGTGCCAGGCCTGCTTCTATATTATGTGTCTACACATTTAAAGCTTGTAGGTATATGAACACATTTGAGGACGTATGGAGCCAGGAGTGAAGAGCTTACCTTGCTGGAACTCATTAAGCTTCTTCATGGCCTCGTCTCTCTCCTCCGCCAGCTTCTTGCACTTTAGAGACAAAGACAGAGAAACTGAATCTCAGGCCCCCTGCTGTTTGAATCATCCTTTCTCTGTTTGCCTGAGCAACAGCAACTCAGAGGCTGAAGAAATAAATGAAATATTCTGCTGATGGGGAAATGAGGAAATACAATACCTGCCCCTAAAGATAAGATAAGATGTATTTTATTGATCCCAAATTGGGATATTTGTTGTTGTTGCAGCAGGATAAAAAAACAAGGTGTTAAAGGAGTAGAAATAAACAATTCTAAAATAGAAACATCTCAAAATAGAAATAAACCGGCATTAGCCTGTTAAGCCCTGAGCCTGTTTTTCAGGTTTCAGGCTCGAAAATGCCACAAACACAACAAATGACTATATCTTCACTTCTAAAAGGGGTAAATTAATAATCTTTTTTTTCAAAGCAAGGTTACATCTGTGAGTTGGATGTAGAAGTGTCAGAATCAATATAGATGTTTTTATTTTAAAGTAAATTCAGATGGAACATAGTAAAAACATGTAAATTCTATTCTCCGCCTAAAAAACCCCCATTACTTACAGTGAAAACCACCCTTGAATGATGGGTTAGTAGACTAAAAGCTTTAGGAATCCAAACTATAACATATAATAAGTACCCTGTATCAAATTTTATGCAAAACAAGTGAAATGTGACCTTTTTAGAGCGGTTTAGAAAAATAAAGTCCAGGCGGACTCACCTCTGGGTAATTTGGGAACCATCAGTTCCATTTGACCTTTTTCACTGTAAAAATCATTTTATTACTTTGAATTATCACTATAGGTATTCATTCCATCCAAATACAACTGTTATCTGCTGTCCGCTCTGTGCTCCGTGCGCTCTGGGTCCTGCAATAACGGCTTCCTTACGTTGTAAACACTGCGTAGAGTCTGCTGCGTAATGTCTGGCATTCTTTATACTTTACGCAGGACCATATCTCTGGAACCCATTGGTCCATTTGGGTGATTTACACCTTTTTCTTAACCATTAGATCCAATAGAATCGATGGGCAGTTCCCAAATCCGCGTAAACATTACCATTGCGGACGTAATAGAGAAGCAAACGAAGCATATCTGAAAGTACAAGCCTGGACTGCAAAACGTTATACCCAGTATATTGCCATAAATATGATGATGGATTATCAGTCAAAATGTCTACGTGACACAGAGACATTGGATTAACCTTGAGCGGCGTTTTTATTCCGTTGAACACAACTTTTGATCACAAATAAAAAAAGGTAAGACGTAATTATTGTAATATTTTTGAAACCGGATGTTGTTTACTTTCTCTTTTCTGGCTGATAGCTCCGCACATTTGGGGTCGTACAGTGATTACATTACATGTATGGAATCTGTGGAATCTCAGCTTTAATCGGATATCTTGTTTGTGCAGTTACGATAAGTAATAAGGGCATTTCTACCGTGAGTTCTGTGCAAAAGTGCGATAGCATTAGTTAGCATTTTTTCGCTCAATGCTAATTCAAAGGCTTGGTATTACTCTTGTGTTTCTTTTAGCTAAAAATTGTTCATATTGTCAGTTAGCGGAGTTTCTTCCTGTTAAAAGGGTATGGAACATTAATAGTTTGATAAATGTTAAGAAGCCCTGAGACATAGTCTCGAAAAAAACGGTGGGGGGGGGGGTCCACTGGGGGGACCCTCGTCCTTAAGAGTAGAAAATAGTTGATCTTGAAGATAAAAAAGGGCCCATTTTTAGTAGACACAATATAACCCTAACCCAGGATAGTATTTACATTAAGTGTGCAAGGAATGGAATATTACATTAAATGTAAATGTAAAATGTACAGTGTGAAGTTAAAGTCGAAGAAAATCTCCAAAAACAGACTGGTAGAAGATCTCCAACAACAGACTGGTAGAATATCTCTAACAACAGACTAGTAGAAGATCTCCAACAACAGACTGGTAGAATATCTCTAACAACAGACTGGTTGAATATCTCCAACCACAGACTGGTAGAAGATCTCTAACAACAGACTAGTAGAAGATCTCCAACAACAGACTGGTAGAAGATCTCTAACAACAGACTGGTTGAAGATCTCCAACCACAGACTGGTAGAAGATCTCTAACAACAGACTGGTAGAAGATCTCCAACCACAGACTGGTAGAAGATCTCCAACAACAGACTGGTAGAAGATCTCCAACAACAGACTGGTAGAAGATCTCCAACCACAGACTGGTAGAAGATCTCCAACAACAGACTGGTTGAAGATCTCCAACCACAGACTGGTAGAAGATCTCCAACAACAGACTGGTAGAAGATCTTCAACAGCAGACTGGTAGAAGATCTCCAACAGCAGACTGGTAGAAGATCTCCAACATCTTGCTGCACACGTTAAAGGATCTCAGCTTCCTCAGAAAATAGAGTCTGCTCATCCCCTTCTTGTACAGCGTCAGTGTTGATCCTCCAGTTCAGTCCGTTGTCTAAGTGCACTCCCAGGTACTTCTAGTCCTCCACCACAACAACACCCTCTCCCAGAATGCACAGGGCCAGTGGAGACGTCCTCTTCCTCCTGAAGTCAATAGAGAGGCGAAGTCCCTCCCTTTCCGGTGGACCTCCATGGGACCTTATTTCGGAAAAATTATGTATTGAAGTCAATGGCGAGAGAAAAGTTATTTTTCGATCCCGTTTGAATTTTGCCACGAATTACACATATGATGTTTGTCAATTGAAAAGATCATTTTGCAAGTTTAAAAAAAAATGTTTTGCCGTAAAACTGTGAAGTAAGACTTTTTTTGTGTGAAACCGCTCAATGAACTACATCTCTGGTCTCGCACAACACCACACGTCACCAAGATGGCCGTCAATACTGTCTTGCCAAACAAGGGATTGAATACCCTCACTATCACCACAATGAAACACGTCCAGAAGAATGTCATGCAAAGCTGCCTGCCTTCCTTCGATTCTCCCTGAACTGCCTGATCTTTTTAATGTTCAATGTTAACCATTTGTGCAGATAGCATGAAGTAGAAAAGATCGCCGATGCTAATGTAGCGTTAGCATTTCTCCCCCGGGGCATCCAGGCTTAAACGGTGTAGGCTATTATAGAATGATCACACCGGTGTGACAGTACTCTTCAAAGGGTTCACGAAATATGACTACTACTCCTACTGTTTAACATTTTGGGTTACTTAATGTTACTTCATGTTAAGGCTAATACAAATGACAAGGCTAAGGCTGTAATGCTAACTAAGGTGCTTGCTACTAGCTAGGTAGCTAACTTGATCCAGCCACTCCTGGTCCTTTCATCAGACGGGAAGCGAAAGAACGAGCAAGACCCATTGCTGGTATGATAACAACTTGGCACAAAGCACACAGGCATCTTGTTAAAGTTATCTTATCTTAGCTATCTCTTATTTAGTGGAGGAAAACAATTGTGACATCAGTTATGACATCACTTACGCGACTCTGGGATTTGTAGTCTTTCTAGTTGCATATTTTTCATAGTCTTATATTTCAACAGTTTTACGACAAACTGTGACTTTTTTTACATGGAAATGATTTTTTAAGATTGACAAACATCATATGTGTAATTCGTGGCACAATTAAAACGGGATCGAAAGATACGTTTTCTCTCGCCATTGACTTCAATACATAATTTTTCAGAAATAAGGTCCCATGAGGTCCACCGGAAAGGGAGGGACTTCGTCTCTCTATTACCATCTCTCTGGTCTTGGCCACATTCAGAAGCAGATTATGTATTCCAGTCCTCTCCACAAAATCACCCACCATGCTCTGTACTCCTCCTCCCGTCCATCCCTGAAAGACCCTACCACTGCAGAGTCATCCGAAAACTTCTGCAGCTGGCATGACTCTGAGTTGTATTTAAAGTCAGTGGTTATAAGGTGAACAGGAAAGGAGACAGCACAGTCCCCTGTGGGTCTCCTTACTACCAACCAACCAACCAACCAACCAACCAACCAACCAACCAACCAACCATAAAGTTACCTACTGATGTTTCCTTATACATATACACACTAGGAACTAGAACTCTACAACAATGTTTTAACTAAAATGCCCCATTTCACTGTGTATGATCCTTAAATGACACTATTCAATGGAATAATGAGCACAGATTTGAACCATTCTGGATACAAATGCATTACGAACCATGTGAGTATGTCATCATCAGGACCTTAAATAACTTAAATAATACAATTTAATAGCCAATAGTCTCTCTTCCTGACAAACTCATATCACTATTGTGATATAAACATACTTATAATGCATTATTATTTGCTAGTACTGTAGCACTGTATAATTATAGTTATCATTCAAAATAACCTTCAACACAAGGGCAAGACAGGCAGTATATAGAAGCCTTTGATTTGCTTGGAAGAACTGCACGTTTTTATCAGTGTGTTATGATAATCCACTAAGAATAAAGGCTTTTTAATATGTCCTACATACATTGAGAATGTGTTTTATTGTTCTCATAAGCTTTGACCTTTCAACACTTAGCCCCTAGGGCTACGTAACAATTGATTCTGAAAGCTGATACCAACACCACTTAAATGATCTCCCTGCTGATACCTCTTTTATCATGGCGTGGCAGAAGACACCAGACATGTATCATCATCTTCTGATCCCACACTCTCTAAAGACAACAACCATTTATTTGACTTCTTTTTTTTCACTGACACTGTTACACTATTTCTGCTGCCTGTGCTGCTTCTTTAATGAGTTAAGCTACTTCTACTCCTTCTAGGCCCAACTTCTTTCAACTATTACTGTGTAGTGATGCTGTAGCCAGGGGCGCCGTAAGGGGGTGAAAAGTTAGGACGATTCTAAGGGCCCGTGACTGACAGGGGCCCAAACTATTTTAGAACTTTAAGAAAAAAATGTTTAAGTAACCAATGTCATATCTTTTCATGGGGCCCAAAATCCCCGGCGGCGACCCTGGCTGCTTCTACTACTGTTACTGCTGCAACTGAACCATGATATTCATCCTGATAGAGATGGTCCGACGTACACCCAGAGTGATGTTAGCACTTACCTCCATGGAGGCTGTCTCGTGCTTCCTCTGCAGACCCTCATACTCCTGCAGGGCTGTAGGGAGGAGAGGATACCAGTAAGCCATGTTCACCAGTAACTCACTATAAAGCAAATGTCAGTGAAGACCACACACACTCACATCCTGCAGTTTAAAATAGGACAACACATGGGGACTTCTCCATCATGTGATAACTTCTCATTCAGTGACTTATAGCAGGGATGTAGAATATAGAAACACGGGCTGAGTGAGCCTTGGGTGTAACTACAATAGTAAAGGGAACTGCCTTCTCTCAAACATTTGCAATCACAGATCATGGTCGCTGCCAACATCAGAAAAAACAATTGTGTATTTTTACGATACATGTGTCTTAAAAGTAAAATATTGTTTTCCTTTTTATTTGTTAGACTGTACCAATAGAGGTATAGGGTTTTTCCTGTTCTTCTATCACAGGGGTTCTACTGTAACTGACCTTTGTTTGATCTAGCACAGTGGTTCTCAACTGGTGGGTCGCGACCCAAAAGTGGGTCGCGGACCCGTTTCGAGTGGGTCGCGGATGTGTGAGTGAAGAAAAAAAATTGAAAAAAAAAATTGGAATTCTTTTTTTTTTTTGGGGGGGAAAAGTCAAACTTTTATTTTGAAGGCCCGATATTCTAACGCTGTGCATGCAGTCGGCGTTGGACAGGAAGTACCGGAGACCATAAACGGTTTTGAAAACTTCTGTCACGATCATCTTCTCAATAAAACATCTTTGCTGATGTTTTTTCGAGTCTTCTGGCCAATCAGAATCAAGAATGTTGCCGGAAGTCCCCACGGAGAATAACTTTGCGGTAGAACTATTCTTTATACATCCATGGGTACAACTTCAGATACAAATGAACACATAATGAAATATGACCCCCGGTTTGATGATTGACAGGTCACAGAACAATGGGAGCTATCTACCCTTACCCACAAAGTAATTCACACAGACTCTCTCCTCTTTGCTCTTCTCGCAGCAAGATGTCAGAACAAAGTGAAAAACAAACAATGGCATCAAATATTATTAATATGTCGGGTAGTAATAGATGTATTTATTTTCTTCTCAGAGTGTACCAGAATGCGTAGTTTATGTTAGTATTTCTAAAAATCTCCTGGGGGAGAATCCCCCCCAGACCCCCCTGCTGGGGTTGGGTTTTCAGCATGTGTGCCTTTTTATATAGTTCAGCTTTGATTCCAACATCTCATTAAACCTTTTTTAAAAGCATACTTTAGTTCTGTGAAGGGATATAAGGGATATATGCACTGTACTTTTATTAATATTGTATGCTGAAAAGCGTATATATTACAGCACGATTTTTTGTTGAATAGATTTGAGTGCTTCAAAATGTTGGGTCGCGATGTATTGACCAAGTAAAAAGTGGGTCCCGAGGCCTGACCAGTTGAGAACCACTGATCTAGCATATATGACCCTCACACTCAGACACATACTGCTGATGTTCAGCTGTCATGAAGTATACTGTACCAGGCAGTTAGAACACACTTCTGCAAAGAGGTGAAGTTATTTTCCCACGGAACAACACGTGTTAATCAGTAACCAACTTCAGTCTCTACTTGAGACATTCAGGAAACACAGAACAGGAAGCTGACTAAGGATTAGGTTAAACTCTGCATCGAGGGCAATGTAAAGGAAGAGTCTGACATTTTGGGATGTACAGTACAAAGCGTACCGGAGATAGATCAGAACATACTTTACCTCATTACTATACAGAGTAGAAATAACTGAAAACATCAACAAATGTTGTTCTGAAAGCAGAGTTATAACAGTGGCAGACCTGCCACCCAACCCATTTACCTAGAATACTTCACAAGATGAACAATGTCCTTACAGCTAACCTAATGATATACTGTTCCAGGTGCAACATGGAAAATAATGACTTTTGGTGTGAATGCTACAGTATCTTTCATTACGTATCACCATAGAACAAGCTGTATTACAGCTTATAATGGAATTAAGAGGTTAAAAACATTTACTCAAATACTGTGAAATCTAATTGCACTTCAGTACTAGCTCTACCTTGACAGACAAAGACTTTGACATTCTGCTCACATTAATGCATGAGTAATGTAAATCATTCATTCACATACGATAACATAATAACAATGACACATTATAATATATTTACAGGGTTCCATGCCTTGATACACTCTATATCTTCTTTTTGTTTCTGTCTCGATGCTTCTATCTTTACACTTGTGTTAAATCACTTTTGTCCTCTGGTTTTGCAGAAATATTCCAACTACAGGTGAAATGAGAATTAATGTTACACTTTAACTTATGTTATACTGACAGGGGCCATTCTGCCAGCATAATTTCTGCTCTTACTTTTCCAATTTAACACATTTTTCTGGTGATTCTTATCTATATTGCAGTATTATCATTTGGAAAGCAGGCGGGCCAGCAGCCCTGCCCGGGGATTACAAGGAGTAAAAATACTCCTGCCATAGATTACATGGACTTTAAACATGAAAACAAATACTATTGGAAATCAGCAGAAGTTAGTGAACATGGACCACGAGATGCTGCTTCATTTATAATATATCCCGCTCCCAATGGTCCCCCGCTGGGCGTTCCTCCCAAAAGCACCTGACCCCGAATATCAGCTTCATATCTTACTGGTGTAAAAGACGCTTCGTTTATCAAACACACTTTCAAAGAGCAGTGTAGGCTACTTTAACAAACTACCGCTGAACAACTGAACCTTTTACATTTCTTAATAGCGCTGTTTTCTCCCACAGAGAGCGGTGACTGCTTACTGACTCTGTGTTAGTCTCATACTGAATAACGTGTTAGCATGTTAACCATAGAGTATACAGTAAATGGTGTTAGCATGTGACGGCGGGAAGCTAACTCACCTTGGTTTGACAACTTTGTAATAACATTAATTTTATCCAGCTCTTCAGCAGCCATAGTGAGGAATTCTGTAACCAAAGTCCAACAGGAAGTGCTTCCTCGCGACACACCTGTAAGGTAGACTCCTCGCGCGCGAGCTACACACCTACAGAAGGATTCAAAAGGCAGAGCACCTGCAAGCCCTGACTATGGGCATAGATTTGTCTCATAATTATTTGTGTGAACACAAAAATAATTTGTGTGTAAATATGTGATTTGTAAATGTAAAACACCATCCACAAATGCATTGTGGCACCCAGACCCCACATTTCACAATTTGGGATGAATTAAGTATCTATCTATCTATCTATCTATCCATCTATCTATCTATCTAGAATCCAGATAGATACATAGATAGACAGATAGATAGATGGATATATACATAGATACTTCATTCATCCCAAATTGTGAAATGTGTGGAAACAAGTATAAACATAATAACATTAAATACAAATAAAAGCAATAGACAGGAATATATGCATATACAGTAGAAAGGACACGATGAATATTATAATATTTAATGTAGCTTACTATGAAGGCTAACCTATACGGTGCCTTTCCACAGATTACTTTACCACTGCACTGGTAAGGTAAAACTAGGCCGATTAATAAAATGTGAAGTGCTTTGTAACTTTGACCCGCTTGACTTGGGTTACCGTACAGCCAATGCGTGACGTCATTGGTAAGCGTAACGGACCCGAACACATCTGGTAGGCCGAACATATATGGTACCTACACCGGCTGTGGCCGTTTCTCAATCGCGAGGATATTGGCTTCCAAGCCAATATTTCAAGGATGCTACGTCATCGAGTGCCGCAGAAGGACTGTTCCAATCTCCAGCATACTTGGAATTCCACCGAGGCCGCGTCCTTGGTTTGGGGGAAATTTCGAGGCTGCACATGGGTAGACTTCGCGTCCTTAAAATCCCCACAATGCTTTGCGCATGGACCAATTTCCCCAAATCTGTGGCGGAAGATGTAAGGCGGGCCTCTCGTATGACGCACACCTGCACACTTGCTAGCGTGTTCCACTCTTCGTTTTCCGAATGCCAGGAAGTATTCTTGACTCGCTTCTGAAGCGAGATGCTCGGCAGACATGTGCTACCAAGCAAGCGTACTCGCGATTGAGAAACACCCATGGTACTGACACGGGAAAAAATCTGCCACTTCCTTACAGAGCCCCTCCTCCGACACACACGAACGCGCACATGACCAATGAGGGCACGAGATAAGTTTGTGCACAGATGGAAGGCTGACAGGCAGGTAGGCCATCCAGTTATTTTAGCCGGGCCGGCTAAAATGGTTGGTCGTGCTTTTTACAGTACTACGGCTTCCACAGATGACATTTGTGTGGATTTTTTGTCAAAGCACTTAAGATATTCATTGCTATCGGGATGTTAAGAGCATTCCATGGAATATAACAAAAAGTGTCTCTCGAGCCGGTTTCTCAAACTTACCTACCCTACCTTTAAGTATGTTGCACTTTATACGATTAAATAAAGATACACAATAACATTTGCAAAAGTCAAATATGATATGAGTACAGGATTGAGCATTGTAAATAATTGACAAGATAGTTGTGTATTTATTATTTATTCATTACATTACATATTACTTGTTAGACGCTTTTATCCAAAGCGACTTACATACTAAATACTGTGGGCAATCCCCACAGGAGCAATTTGGGGTGAAGTGTCTCAGGGACACAACGACATGACTGCAGTGGGACTCGAACTTGCTATCCTGATTCAAAGATCAGCGCATTAATCCACTGCGCCACACGCCTCCTCCCCTATTCATAAGGTTGACTTTTGTTTTGGAGAAAAGTAACATTTAAATAAAGAACATGACTAACGTAATTTAAAGCTTCATTAAAGGTCCATGACATGGCCATTTCTACTGATCATAATAATAAAGCGCTACATAACACACAAGGGGACGGGTAATAACCAGAAAAGCATGTCATGGGACCTTTAAGTTACATAAAATAATTGAGCAAATTATGTTTGATACATATGGTTAAGAGGAAACAAATAAAGTAAAGCATGATTTAATCACTATGTAGTCATATGTATATTACATTTGTATAAAATGAAACATTTTACACATGGATGTTAAAGATTGTAAAGGTGGGTTACATGTGCAAGAGAGGAACGCGCTTCCTTACCGTGTGGTACAAGGTTGTGTGTCAGTCCTTTGAAAAAATTACGAGATGAGACGGCATACTCATAATTTAATTTATTCTTGGACACGTTACCTCACAAAACCATTATTTTTGCACAACAAAGCATTCGTTTTTCAGACAGATGGGAATGTTTAATATACTTTTCATACACTCATATTTGTAACACAAATCAAAACAACAAAACACAGAATTTCTTTAGTAACATCCACTGTATTCCTTCCAGAGTAGCTAGAGGGAGCAAGAGGGAAGAAAGGGTTGGGGCAACACACAGTAAACATCTCAACTCTAGGTTTGTCTGGTCACTATGGACGCTCAACTTATTCAAAATCTGAGTTTATGCCAATTTGATGCCACTGACAGGGCGTGGTGAAAATAAGTAGTCCACTATATATCCACCCTCAGGTAAATACTAATATGATGCCATTTATAGTTATATGTTGTGATGCTTGCAGGCTTGAATCACCATCTCTGGCAGTCTCAATGAAATTAGAACTGTATGAGCTTCACCTACTGATACGGACCGCTCAGACATCTTTCCTCAGTAGGAAACCTCTTGCTTTAAGTGGCAGAACGATATTACATTGCATGTATTTAAAGAAGAAAAGAAGAGGGTGCAGCAGTACCACACCCCAATAAATAAGAACTCATTTATGATTTTAAGGATATGTTCATATTTTTGCAATCAATGGGGTAGACATTACAACCACAGACACTCCATACACAACCTTACATTACAGAACATCTACAGAAAGGGGGTATTATTACCCCGGGTACCCTCAGGGTAGGGAAGTGGGGGTGAGTTGATTAAGAAGAAGATAAACTGGAGGTGATAAGAACAGTGGAGAAGAGGAAGTGAGGGCTGTAGGGTGAGAAGAAAGAAATGAACAGAGGGAGAGGAGGATATGGAGGGGGGAGCAGGGAACCCTCCGCTGTGCCTCAGTGACGGGCCGCAGACTCCCTGGGGTAAAACTCAGCCAGGGTGCTCTGAGGAATCCTCTTGAGCATCTCCTTGGGGAAGATTCGAAGCAGCTGCCAGCCGATGTCCAGGGTTTCATACACGGTCCTGTTGTCGTACGGGCCTGAGGAGCAAGAGCACAACGCTGCTGGTAAGCAAACACAACCTACTGCGGCTGGATAATGCACTCTACTGTCTCTACTGAACATCTCATCCAGCTGAGATGTTCCTGAAAATTGTCCGTGAAGAAAGATATCAAAACATTTAGTGTTAAAGCTGCAGGATTAGAATTGTTTCATATCTGGCTAATTTCTATAAGCAGCAGACACAGCAACATTGGAGCAAATTTTTTTTTTAATTAAGTCTAATATTTGCTCTACTGGTAGCTCTAGTTTGGTCTCCACCACCTACTGATATCAGGTACTATTTTCCACTTTGTTCGCCAACAGTGTCCGTCTAGCGTGTGCTGAGCAGGAAGTGCACAGAGAATTTATTTAAGCAATAAAAACAGCTGCCGGCGACTGCAAGTGAGGTAAATAAGGGCGGAGTTTAAACCAAAAGAATGCGGTAAAACAGGCTAAAAAGCTTGTCAGAGGTTTAATTGTGGTATCGTGTTTGGGTATCTGAATCCTCAGCCAGCAGAACAGCACTAGCAGAGAACGAGACCATATTTCCCACACTCATTTAGTTAAAGTTGCATAAGTGACGAACCAAAAGCTGGCATGCGGTCACAGTGTTTACAAAACTCTACTTCGATAAAGTCCAGACACACGACAAACTGATGGGCTGGGCGTTGTAGGGATGGGGGGGCAGAGGAGGCCGGGAGGAAGGGGTTTTATTTTGTGTGGTGTGTAAAATCTTCTAAATAGATAACAATGTTAAGATTGAGATGTAGACTGTAAGTTATACAGAGAGTAAAGTAAATATTGAAAAAAGTTACTGCAGGGACACATTTAAAGGTCAACCCTGGACTGCTTTCACATTACAAATATTATTTTAAACCTTTGTTTATAACAAATACATAGAAGGTAGAATCTGCCTACAAGTGGTTAGAATACTGTCTGATAGAAGGGCACTATGGGTAATCTTATGCTTACTTTTGATTAATCATCAAAAATAGAAATATGTGCTCTACAGGTCATGCTGTAGTTTTCAAAATACTGAGAAATCATAACATAATTCAATTTGTTTTTCAAGGGCAACATACCAAGAGCTTTTATTGTGACCACAGCAACCTCACAAATTGGTTGTGGCATGACATCAACAATTCTTTATCAAGGACTTTGTATGAGATTTTAAAACTTGTATCTTTTCTCTTCCTTTGTCATGTTCAGGTTACCATCTATGCAGCAACAACTCCTCAGTAACTGTCATTAGGTGGAATCTGTACAAAGAATGTCTTGTAGTGTTTCACGGTGCACCAATACTAGAAAGGTATCGCGATACCCTGCCGTTAAAACCGTTACGATTCCTCCATTTCATTAGTATCGGTACTTTAAGAATGACATTGTTTTAATAAGAGCCGTATTTCCTGTGTGTGTTCAGCGCTCTGCTTCCACTCCCTGCAGCCGTTGTCAGCTCCTCTAAGAGACTGTGTTTGTTGTTTGAGATGATGCTGCTGTTTTAGTTCATCTGGATTCTTGTGTTAAACTTTCCTGTCGGCTCCCAGACCGTAGTCGAGGAAAACAGGGGATGACTCTCTGCAGTCTTCCAGGGCCAAAGCAACAAACTTCGGGTTCAATAACCCACTTTTCAATAAGGCAGACAGGCGAGCTCTTCTTTGGGAGGCCGTTGCATTTATTAAGGTGTTTGTTACAGATCTAACTTTGAAGACACTCGACAGACCTATTTTGCTGCTGCTTCGTTCGCTTCAAAACACATACCACCGCTCGCTCACTCTCGCATGCACACACACACATGCACGCGCCACACCCCTCTCTCTCTCTTAGACCCTGTTTACACGAGGACGAAACGGGTTGTATCCGCATAGTGTCTCTTGCGTATAGCCCTTTCGTTTACACGAGGCCGTAACAAAACTATAGAAACGGACCCCGCAAACGATAACGGGTCCCAAGGTGGATAGATCTGCAAACGGAACGCTCTGGGGGGTCAAACGGATCCGTCTGTACGCCTCTATACGATCATTTTCTGATAACTGATCTTATGGTGGTCTAGATGCCCTGCCATCTGCCTTTTGGTTTTTCCCCTGTAGTGATGTGGGACAGAAACACTCAGTCTGTCCTTGTCTCAGTCTTAACAATTGTCTACTCAAATGCATATTTAGTAGTCTGGTTTTTTTTTTTTTTTGGCGCATCATTTGCAGGTTTGGCCATGCGGATTGACTCTCGTAATATTAGGTGGGTGCCGGTATAAAAAGAACCCGACCCTCACATCACTTCCGCCGTGCCTCCCTGACCTGTAAAGTCTGACCTAAAGCCAAAGGTCATGTTTTTATTCAAATTAATCTTTGTCTGACCAACAGAACAAAACAAAAACAAATTACAAACTCAAATTTGAGAAGCAGGAACCAGAAAATATTCAATATTTTTACTTGAATTATGCCTCGACTGATGTCTTAACTACAGAAATGGTTGGTGATAAATGTTCTATCAATTGAATAATCAGCTTATATACAGCGAGTGAGTGAAGGCTGCCTTTGTAAAGAGACAGTGGTTGCCGGGTAACCCTCTTAATATTATATAACTATTTATTATTATCTACTATTTTTATTTATCTAGATCAGGGGTCTCCAACCTTTTTTAGGATGAGAGCTACTTTCACAAAATAAAACAAGTCGTGAGCTACTTTTACTCCTCTTTTTTTTTTTTTGCAGTGTATATATTTAGCACATTTTAACATTATGATATGCTGACCTTTAACCTTTGTGTGCTGTTTGGGTCTGTGGGACCCGTTTGCAGTGTTTACTAAAAGAACATGTATGCAATTTAATTATTTTAACCTGCTTTATTTGGGGGTGGACCTCACCTCCTCTAGGGGGGTCCTCACCTCCTCTAGGGGGGTCCGGGGACATGAAACCCCCGGGAAGATTTGTTTTTATGTTGAAGTGAAAAGCATCAATCTGGAGCACTTTGAGCACAACATGAATTGATGGATACAGCTCTCAACACTCAGATGAAAGGGAGCTGTATACTTTTCAATAATCCAAACATCTTTAGAATATGATCACAACCAATAACAAAATCATTTAAACTTGTTTATTCTTATCTTATGTTACCTAGTTAGCATTCTTTCTTTCTATTTATGCATATTTTACTAATCACTCCCCTTTCAAACTGTTTTTTGTTTTTTTACTCTCCTATAGTACACATTGGAATGATTTCTTACTTTATTAACTGTTTATTATTTTTTACAACTAGGCTATATTAAATAGATGAAGGTGTGCTCTCTAGCTCTCTCTCTAGCTCGCTCACAGAGGCTGTGTGCTCCTCCGTGGCGATGACGGCTTGCGTTAAAAAATTTTTTTTTATATATATTATATTTATATTTGTAAAGTGGGGGGACACAAACGGGATTTGGCAAAGTGTCACAGTTAAACTCCTTATGAAGCGGTGCGCTGCCGCTCCACATTGCTTTTCTTCCCGACTGCAACGCTGGTCCCGCAAATCAAGCAAGAACGTGATTGGTCGATATTCATTGTGGGGGGAGGAGGGGTGTTAGATAGATATAGAGTTGTAGTAAGTAGATAGAGTTCGCTATGATTGAGATTTCGTTTATGCATAGGGTAGATTCTTTTAATTACATTTCCTTTTTTTGTGTGTGTATTTTTTACATTTTGGATTTGCTTGGCAAGCTATTTATTGAGGGCTCGTGAGCTAGCGGTAGCTCGCTCCGACGTGTTGGAGACCCCTGATCTAGATGAACTACCTCTGGAACTAAGACATGGAAAATATGCGAGTGGTTCCCTAAGCTTGTTCCTACCCTGAGCAATGAAGTTCTTCTCAAACTTCTGCAGGAACTCCAGGTAGAGCAGATCATCCGAGGTGAGGGCTTCTTCTCCCACCACAGCCTTCATGGCCTGGACGTCCTTACCAATGGCATAACAGGCATACTGTAGACAGGAAGATAAAAACAAATTATAGTGAAAATCACTTCAAACGATGGCGAAAAAAGGAATCTTGTTAAACATCATTTCTCCTCCATATATTATCATCGGCTTTTAGTTTAAATCTGATTTCTGTTCAAAGGAAAAACCTTGACTCCGGGTCACAGGATGCATTATTTATGTACAACAAGTGAGATGTGTTACCAGCTGGTTTGAAACGTCAGCGTGGTCCTTCCTGGTCATCCCCTCCCCGATGGCTGACTTCATCAGACGGGACAGTGAGGGCAACACATTAATGGGTGGGTAGATCTGAAAATCAGTAGGACATTTTGTGATTAATGTATTGTTAATGCAGAATGTGTCAAAGAAACACTTCTCAAGTTGTAGCCCACAGCTAAATGACTGACTCCTCTGCAACTTTATTCTTCCCGTTTATAACTCTAAAGCATTACGGGTTCTGTTCCCAAACTAGAGAACAACTGTCCACTAATTGAAGTAAAACAAAGACCTATGGGGGAAGTGGATATTATTATTAGTTTCAGATTGCTTTGTGTTGTAAAATCTAAATATCTTGACATTAAAAAGCTCAGAATATATGAACATTATGAATTCCTTGGCTATGGTCCTCTATCCATTCTTATTAGCATGTTTGCTTTATTAAAAGGTTAGGAAAATGGCTAAGAATGGAATTGGTGTTGCATTAGTTGATGCTCAAGTCCCAAAGATTGATTCTCCCCTCGTTAACTGACCCCACTATAGGTAGTGACTAGTAATCACTCCATATGTACATGTACAGCTAAATGAGCAGTACATCATGGGCATACTGAAAATAAGCTAACACTGAAAGCATCCAACCTGGAATCGAGATGGATGTGGGATGAATGTTGTTTTAAGGAGACAGTTTTACAAAGAGCTGGTGAGTACCTGTCTGTTGTGCAGCTGCCTGTCAACGTACACCTGCCCCTCTGTGATGTATCCAGTCAGATCAGGAATAGGATGGGTGATATCTGTTAGAGGCAAACAAATGTATTAAATCACAATGTATACCCCATATAACTGTGCCTTTATCCCTGCAGTTCATCACTGTCAACACTTTTATAAAGCCTCAGTTAAGTTTACATTTACAGTGAAGAACCTTCTTTTGAGACAATTCAAATCATTCACTGATATAAAATAATGTGACACACACATGGGACAGAAATAGGCAGAATGTCTGTCAGCTTCCCCTTTTAAACACCTCAACTCTAAATCAAGAGCAAAGAGCTCTTGGGAACCGTGGCAGTGTTTAGTAAAAGCCGACAATCACCTCCCTGTAATGCTCGAATGGGGGACTCCTGTTCAACTAAATAAAAGTAGGCTCTTCATACGTGTTGCCATGGTTACTGCAAGCATAAAAAATGTCTCCTCAGTCTATTTGAGAAGCCCACTACAGTAATTAAATCAATGACTTGCAAAGAGATTTAGGGAAAAACAATATAAAAGTAAAATCTGCAAGACCATACTGAAAGAAAAGAAAAGAAAAGATTATATATATATATATTAGGGCCGTCAGTCGATTAAAATATCTAATCACATGATTGTCCATAGTTAATCGCGATTAATTGCACATTTTTTTATCTGTTCTAAATGTACCTTAGAGGGATATTTTTCGTGTGTGTGTGTGTGTGTGTGTGTGTGGAGACACTGTGATGGATCGTTGGAGCTATGTGCAGCTCAAGGCATATATGCTCGAACGGGAGCTGCCTGGACGCTGCAATCATGTTGCGCGTACTATCCGTGCTGAGTGTGCTGACTTTTCGTACAATGTCCCACTGTCTGGCTACCTGCATAAAGTCAAGTGCTCGGCGCAGTTGTCGCTCCTCTGTTTTCATTGAAACAGCTCCTTATATGCGTTAGCATCTGGTGCTAGCTAGCTGCGCTAACAACAACAACAACACGTAAGGTGTGCTTCGCTCGCCCCACACATACACACACCCTCCCGGTCCTCCCGATGGCCAGTCCGGGCCTGCCGGTGAGCGTGGAAGTGTGGTCTGCCACAAGCGGGCAGCAGGAGCGGGGCTGTCAGCATCAGCTTGTAGATGGTATTTTAAACTCGATGCGCTCTGAAACTACGGCGGCCGAGGACAAAAAATACACATGCGTTAATCGCGTTAAAATTATTAGTGCCGTTAATTTTGTTTTGCGTTAACGCGTTATTAACGCGTTATTAACGCGTTAACTTGACAGCCCTAATATATATATAAACACTGCTTTGAGTTCATGTAACATGTTCATAATTAATATCCATGTCATCTCCAAGGCTGACAGCTGTGAAGATGTGATCTTGGTCCAACTCAAAGCAGAAAGCTCATCTCCTCTCACCGTCATTGGGCATGGTCAGAATAGGGATCTGTGTGATGGAGCCGTTTCTGCCCTCCACCCGGCCGGCACGCTCGTAGATGGTAGCCAGATCAGTGTACATGTAGCCGGGGAAACCTCTACGGCCGGGCACTTCCTCTCGGGCAGCAGAAACCTGAAGGGGAGGAGAGGGTGGTGAGTGAGAGCTGCAAGAACAAAAGCTAAGGGAACACTGTTGCATGTACGTTTTCATCAATTCACCTGTGACTACTTGAGAACACAAGAACAAGCTGACAATAAAAGGGGAGTCATGATCATGTACTGTGGCAAACATGTTGGCAAACTATTGTCCCACTACAAAATGATGAATGATTTGCCAAGATTCACTCTTTTAGCTCTGCATCAAGTCTTCAGGAGAATATGTGGCTCTTTAGCTGCTAAATGCTGCACTCTGTTCACCAGCTAGTAGGTGAGATAACTGCAGTAGGCTTATCAACTGAGTCCAAGTGAGTAAGCTAAGCTATCATGGGTTAATGAAAACAGCAGGGGACAGTTGTTTCTAAAAACCAAAAATGGTGGCTGCCAGTAAACCAAGATGTATTTTGTTGTCTGAAATCAAGTATGCACTATTTAAAAACGGATCTTGAATGGTAAATACTCCATGCAATCACTGTAAACTGCCATAATAAAATAGACACTTTGGTCTGATCTATAAGAGATGTTCACTAAAGGAACACTTTGCACATTTCCCACAGTAAACTTTGGTTTATAGAAATACAAGTCTAGCTGTCCAGACCTATTGGGTAGAAAAGGGGGAGGTTGATTCATTTCCAGTCATGATAATAGATATTTAATTTTTAAATCTAAAGTAAAACATAATCTTGCTGAATAGATAATAAACTAAAAGCATTTACTGTAGGAGTCAAGTGACTCTTTTAGTAGGTTTCACAAGAGGAAACCGCTGGTTGAAAAGATTCCTTCTGTTTTCAGGTCTTCTATAAAAATGACCAAAGCAATTCCTTGTTCCCAAAGTCAAGTGAAATAGGAACAGAGGGAAAGAAAATGTGTCCCATTCATGCTGGGATCCAAAGGTTGATGGGCAGGCTAAATACTTGTGAACTGTACAATCAACGCAAAACTCAACCTTCACATGCATGAATGGAACAGAAGATAAATGTTAATGTCCTCCTGGCTCTTTGCAGCTGCTCAAACACCCATCAAGCTACAGAAGTCTTAGCTGAATGTTGCTGCTGTGTACATCTGCCAAGGTTATGAAGAGCGAAAGCAAGAAGGGACGTATGCACATGAACCATTTAAAACATGCATTGTGCTGCCAGCGCCTTGAGACAGCCAACTGTACAACATAAAAGGGTTATTACAGAGACACAAAGGAGTGAGGGGGGGGGGGGTTCTGACTCCTCGCCACAAGGTGAGAGGAGGACATTGGCAGGGGGCATTTCCTTTAGAAGCCAACGGGACAAAAATGAAGGTTTGAATAAAGGACACATTATCTTCCCTTCAGCAGAGAGCACAAAACTTTAGTTAGTCCATCACCTTTGTGCTAATGCTGCAGAGAATTCACACTGGTGTGTTATGTTCACATGCTGCCATTCCTGAACATCATACTGGATATTCTGGACATGTGGGCTTTGTTAATTAAGAGACAGAAAACAGTGCCTCCTCTCGACACAGAGTGGAGCAGAGGCGAGGCCATTGAAGTGTCGGTACGAGAACATGCTAGCGTGCTAACCAACTCTGTGTTTATAGCTGAGCTAGACAAGACCATTTTCAGTTCAATCAGACCGTGATGCCGTTTTGTCTTTATTGGTCTCTGTAGTTTGCTGTAGGGGATCAGACAGCATTTAATGTGAACGGGCACTGTGCAGTTGACACACTAGTCATCATTTTTATTATTGAAAACTAAACTTCTGGCATAATTCTGTTATGGGAGAGCAGAATAACTGGGGTAAAGAGGCCAGCTTAGACAGCTTGAACATATTTTATTTGTAAGTAAATGCTGCACAGTGGATCTAATAAAAGCCAACATGAAGATTGGTTTATGTGGACTTTAATATCTACTGAGAAATATTTTAGAAGTAACTGTGACATTTAAGTGTGTTTAATTGGGCTATACTTGAGAGACCAGACATGTCAGAGAACTCAGAATGTAAGACGGACTAACTTATTAGAGATTTCTTGACAGGAAGATAAATATTGAAAATAATCAATATAGACATGATGAATCAATCTTTGACACCATGTATAATTCATTCAGATTTACCGCTTTACCTTTCCTTATGCCAAAGAGCCTTTCTGCTGACGGAGAATAAAGAGAGTTGTGTCAGTTTGACCGGGGGTTCAAATGAGCTTGTTAACTATCTCTGAGATGGATCATATGAATGGTTTGTAATTTATATTAATATGGTTTTTCCATAGCCAGATACAGTCAAAGAGATTTGTATATCTTGTAAAAAAAAAAAAGGCCTGTCCTAAACATTCTATGTTTAAAGATTGAAGCACATCAAGCCTGGGATATTAAATGCAGTTTTAGGTACATAACAAAATGTTCAGCTGTGACTACATACAAATACTGAAACACATCGGGCACCTTCCTGTTAGTTTCCAGCAGGGCCTACACCAAACACACTACAGATACTCCGGATTGTAAACTGCATGCGAGACAGATGAGTGGTTACCTCTCTGAGAGCCTCAGCGTAGGAGCTCATGTCGGTGAGGATGACCAGCACGTGCTTCTCACACTGATAGGCCAGGTACTCTGCTGAGGTGAGCGCCAGACGAGGGGTGATGATACGCTCGATGCTGATTGGTCACAGAAAAAGATCAGTTATTCTATTGCTCACAACAACTTGAGGAATGAAATGTATTTCCAACTTGTCTTTTAAAGACTAGCGATACATTTAAGAATTTTAAGACAATAAAGAACATCATTCAGAATCAATAAGCAAGCTAAACACTGTCTCATTGAGATCCTTTCTGATTGGATCTTACGTGGGGTCGTTGGCCAGGTTGAGGAAAAGGCAGACGTTGTCCATGGAGCCATTCTCCTCAAAATCAGACTTGAAGAAGCGGGCAGTTTCCATGTTGACCTGACACAAAAATGATACAAGTTAATGATACAGAGTCACCGTGAGTGAAAGATCTTCAACCATTTTCACTAATCAGAAGACTTTTGCAGACATCACATATGCAACAACACCGAGGTAAAGAGACTGGAAGGTGACAGGTGCATTCGATGCTCTGAAAATACCGTGATGTTAATGATTGTAGTTGGCATTGTTGATTTGACCAGTTTCAGGATGAAGCTGCAGGAGAGTGTAATAGTTCATGGAGGGAGTGAAGGGAATTGACCCAACTGTGAAGTCCTACTCCTTTTTGGGATTCATAATTCAGTCAAATCTTATTTTATTGTGATTCTGTGCTTTCAAATAATGTAAGTTTATCCAGAGACCCTGGGCTGACCTGGCTGCTAAATCGTCAAGCTTTCTGTTGCAAATGAATATTCGATTAATCCTAGGGATGCCACAGGTGTCATTAGTGGCATTGATCTTTTGGTAGCACCATAAATAACATTCATATGACAAAAATAAAATAAAGTAAATCTGTCAAAAAAATTGGGGGGAAATCAACATGCCATAAAATAAGACTACAGACAATACAATCTTTTTTATTTAACCTTAAATCTCCCTTTGGATCCTTTTTTACATTTGATGGAAAGCTCTTATAATTATTAAAATAGCCAGCAAGGATTTTAAAATAGTTACACTTCTTGACAAATGTCTTGACTCTGAGATTTGTTGTCATAAACTGTCTAACAATAAGAAAAATAAAAACACACAGCTCCTACTGTTGGAATAAAACTATCAGGAGACAGACACATTGAAGTTACTGGTTACACGGTAGGGCTGTGCGATTATGGCAAAAATCATAATCACGATTATTTTGGTCAATAATTGATATCACGATTATTAAATACGATTATTCATTGACTTTGAAAACATCCATTTATTGAACTTTTAAATACAAATAATAATTTGAACAGTATCTTTGTAACTGTTGATTTCCCTGAGCGTATAATTCAACTGAAAAACCAATACAAAAATAAATAAAATAAATGATACATTTATATCTACATTTAAATAAATAATATCAAAATAATAAATACCAATAAACAAGATCAACAAATATTTTGGAGCGCACTTCAACAAGCTACTAAACATATATAAATATGATAAATACAAATACATTTGATCAAATATGTTGCAGTGCACTGTCACAACCTAGCAAAGCAAAATAATCGTTTTTTTCGATTATGTTGTTTTCGTAATTGTGGCAGGCCAAAATCGTAATTGCGATTAAAATACGATTAATTGCACAGCCCTATTACACGGTGTCCTTCAATTTGTCTTTTTTATAAATGTATATCCATGTGTGAATCCCTATTAACACAGACTCTCCACAACGAGAAGTGAACTGGTGAAGTAGAGGAAGAGGGGGGATTATTACTAAGCAAGTGAAGCAAATCTGTGTGTGAGTGTGTGTGTGTGGTAGAGGTTAACCGGTCACAATTGAGGGAATTATAGCAGAGTGAGGGGCAGCTGAGGAGCAGAGAACCTGATACTCGTCTGGCAGCGTTAAAGGACCTGTTGAATTAGTAACCTGTGTCCATGGCCGGGGATATGCTCAGAGGTGCAGAAGTAACAAGAGGGACTTAAAGGTTAAATCACCTGGTGAATAAAAGACAGAAAGCAGGGCGGGAGAGAAGGGACAGGGTGTCTGCCAGGGTTTAAAGGAGGATTAGTCACAAATGATGGGGATGGGGGGGGGGGGGGGGGGGGTGGGTGGGCTCTGAACAAGTGTCAACTGAATGCTGCAGTTTTTGTCTGCTTACCCCCATGGCTGCAAAGACAATTGCAAAGTTGTCAGAACTGTAGTCCATCACATCCTTGGACTTCTGCACCAGGCCGGCCTGACGACAGATCTGAGCAGCGATCTGAGAAAACACAGTCAAGACTTTAGGTACATGTTGGATGTCAACTCAAAGAACAAACATGCATGTGTGGGGGAATGTGAATAATACATTGGCCTTCTTGCCTTGCATATTTTCATTTTATTTTAGGAATAAATATTGAAGGCATTATCTTCATTACCAACCAATGGGCTTGGAGTCAGTTTACTATTCCAATACTTACTTGTAGATCAATGTATTGTAATAAGTGAACAATGAAACACATTTAGATTATCAGTAGATGATTAAAGTATTCAATAAATACCAAACCACTGAGTAGATTTACTCAAGTACTGTACCCATGCACATTGCACAATTTTGAGATAGTTGTACTCTTACTCTACTACAATTCAGAGGTTAATAGTCTACCTCTACTCCACTACATGTATTTAATACCTTTAGTTACTTTACAGATGTGGATGAATGATGTGAAACATCAAGTGTTAAATCAGACTTTAGTTCCACCTGGAGTAAATTCACAAGCTACCCTGCAGTATACAAAGTCATTCAAACTAGCTGCACCTTTACCAGCTTTGAGAACACTTTCATGATCAATCATTATAAAACATATCATATATATTATTCTGAAATGGACCAATCTGCACAATGACTACTTTTACTTTTGATACTTTAAGTGTACTTGGATGCTTATACTTTAGCAGGACTTTTACTTGCAACAGAGTATTATACTCTACTTTCACTTAAGTACAAGATTTGGATACTTCTGACATCTCTGACTGCACAACCCAATGCTTTAGTGAAACTAATAACTGGTGCATTGTGAAGAGCTGGTGTTATACTTGATGAATTTGTGGAATGAAAGAGGAATTTCACGCTCATCACATGAAGTCATGGCTGCGGGGTTGATCTGCCTGACCTCTGCCTGACCTCTGCATGCCCCCTGAGTCCAGCACCTGGCCCATAGAGGAGAGCAGCATGCATGACCTCTCTGACATGTGCTTAATGAAACAATGAGACAAGTTTTCACACCATTCCATGGCATGCAAGCGGCTCATCATTAGCGGGACACCACACGGCCCCGCAGTAGGAAACTTCGGGTTTTTTAAGTGGGATTGACTGCCGCTCATAACACAAAAACATGTAAAAGTGTAGTTGCAAGCTCAGAGTCCCATTTTGAGTACACCAACATTTTATGTTAGAAATGTATAGTAGGGTCACCAGCACATAGAAACTGCCGGATGCTCACTTGCATACATTGGGCAATTTTCACAATTAGCACAAGTTACATTAATTACCATTAATTACCATAATAGCCTATGTGGACAATTGTAAAAAAAAATGGCTTGGCAGGAATGGAGGTTATTCCGAGTCCATTACAGACATTTTCAGAATCTGAATATGAACATATCTGGTTTTAACCAGATACCAGATAGTGGCCATATTTGTTCTCCCTGTGGGCGGATTTTGACACATTTTTGGTCGATTTGGAAGATTTAGGGGACTCTGGATCATTTGGATTGCTTATTTAATTGCAAGAAAATTGTCCACAGTAGAGATACAAATGTTGATTTTGTGCTCTCTATATCCAATGGTCACAAACCTACTCGAAAACAGCCCACAGAGGGTACAGATATGTCCACATTCTGGTGAAAACTTTGATCGTGAATAAATCAGAAATGGATTCAGCATTCTCAATAACCACTCCAAAATTGTCCAATTCAGCCAAGTCCTGAAGAATAACCGTTTAAACATTTTTTAAATATATTTTCCTCTTTACTTTCTTAAAAGCTTACAGTGTTTTCAGGCTTCGTTACATTTTAACAATACATTTGTCTCAGAGAAGAAAACAGTAAAACCCCAAATATACTTGTTAAAAATATAACATCCAATGAGCTAATAAATGCTTATTTATTTAACTTAGAATAACATTGGGATTTCAAATAAAACTCATGTCATAACTCAAAAAATAGTGCATATCAAAACAACTACAAAAAAAACTCAAAGAAATAGAATACGGACAGGCGCTCAGCATTACATGTAGTCCCTGAGCATTGATGTGTACAGGACTGAACGAGTAAAACAGAAATACAGAGGTCAACACTTCTACAGCCCCTTACTTTATCTGAAGAGCATCTAGCCCAGCCAATGGTCCACAACTCAAGAAACCTCCTTTGTGAAGGCGTGCTTCAGTAGATTGAATCAATCAATATTGTTTTTTTTGGGCCATTGTTTTTGTTTTTTTGCCTTGAAAAGATTTCCAAAGCTGTCCTACTTAAACTAGCGTATTGTGCCAAAAAAAATGTGTTCATCTGGAAAGTATGACCTGATCTCGTTGGCTGTCTGCTGGACCACAATAAAGCTTTGTGCAGCAAACTTTACGTCACCAAGATGGAAACAGATGCTGGAGCAGAAGCCAGAGAAATACAGGCACAGCTGCTTTGAAGCACAAATTCCATAAACACAGGTTATTTCTTCTTTGTGTAATTAATGTTTCACTTCTTTAAATATGGCCACTCACTAGGACATTCTGACTTTCAAACTTTACCTGAAACGCTTTTAAACAACATGATATTGTAGTTTGTAAAAAAAACTATCATATACTTTATGGTAAAACTGAGTAATATATTTCCATTGTGAGGCATGAAAACCCTAAGGAGGAAGCAGAAGTCCAATTGTTGTCATGTGACACTGGGAGACAGCTGACCCACGTGAAGGAGCCGAGTCATCAATGTTAAGCATTTCCACTGAGACAGCCACAGAAATACAAACTAAATGATATGAAAGCTTTTATCTTTAGATTTTGGCACTCCAAGTGGAAACATTGAAAAATGTATTTCCATTTGAGCATGGAGGTTCATTGTTGACCTTGGGAACATGTATGCATGCACAGTTCCAGGAATATTAGAAGAAGCTTAGTTTACTGTCAGTTAGCCAGTAGCTTAATAAATTATTATGAAGTGAACAAATAAAAAAAGGATTGTATTAACATTTGAGCAAATGAGGCATTGAGTTAGTTGAGGGGTTATTTTGTGACAATCTACTGCCGTTTATGCTGTCTTCATGTCAACTATAACGCATGCTCAGAGCAGTGGAGAGGGGGCTGCTGTTTCATGGATTGCTGCTTGTAGTTGTTAAGACTGTTGAAAGCCACTGCACTTTGACATTTCCTGGGATATGATTCCATAGTGGCAGAGCGATAACGACATACAGCTACATTTGGCCAGTTATCCACAGTATGAATAGAAATAGCTAACAACAAATCACACAGTAACTCCAGGTAAAGATTGCATTATTACTCTTCTCATAATATTGCACTCTTGTGAAAATGTTGGAACTGTGATTGACAGTCAAAAAAAGAAGAGAGTCCACATCGATGCTGCAGAATCGTCTATTTTATCCCCCACGCATTCTTCTTGGTCATAACCTGGCCGCCTGGATATATATAGGATCAGGTGTGAAATGCTTAAAGCGGATAATGCAGCCTGCAGCACAAAGAGCTCCAGAGGGAAGCCGAGCCACTTCACATTCCATTATGTTTATAATATTATATATGTATTACTTGTATTTTTTACATTACCTAAAAAATATGTGCTTTTATTAAAAGGCATTTGATGAGGGATCTAATTTTTCTTGTTATATTTATACTCTATGTAAAAACATACATTTGTAATTTGAACTAAATACACGAATGGACGATCACGTATTAAATAAAAGCTGAACTGCTGTACTTCTGATAGTACTTAAAGTCATGCAGAAATATTCCCAGGAAGCTGGTAATAAGGCACTGGTGGGTGTGATCCTGAAGCTGATGAAATAAAGCTGTGGTCTCACCTCGTTGTGGGGCAGCCCAGCAGCAGAGAAGATGGGGATCTTCTGTCCTCGGGCGATGCTGTTCATGCCATCGATGGCCGAGATGCCCGTCTGGATCATCTCCTCGGGGTAGATACGGCACTGAGGGTTGATGGGCTGACCTGGAAAACACAGAAACAGATCAATTACACCAATCACTCTGAGGAATCCTGTTCATAATTAGGAGATTTCAGTTCAATTAATACAATATTTATAACAAATCGTTGTTAACTGCAACTTGTGCTGAAAGAAAACAGTTGGAAAGGTCTTGGGAGGAAGCAGTTAGAATCGGAGTAGGTGTAGAGCAACTGTGAAATTAATAAGTATGAAACTCTAAAATTCTAATATAAAGACCAAATCAGACTAAAAGTAGACTACTCAAATGCTATAAGACACATTGCTCTACAGTGACCAATTTATATATATATATATATATATATATATATATATATATATATATATATATATATATATATATATAATACTCTGTATAGTGTTCACAGGCTCCCTGTGGCTAGCAAGGTCCCAAATGTGCGTTTGAAGATTTACGATACCCGAGTTTTAGTTCAGTTACCAAATTCATATTTCAATACATTACTTTAAGTAGTTTTATTTATTTTTTAAAGTTCCAAAACGTGGAAGCTTTTGCTACACAAAAACAGCCTGAATAAAATGGTCTAAATTTGGCAAACATTGTATATTATTCAGTAAACAGGTTTAATAATGTAGCCAGAAATGTGTAGCCAAATTCCCCTACTTGTCACTTTTCATGATTCAGTGTTACCGTCACATTTCGCCGAGTACCAAAACAGATTTGACAGGAGAACGAACACAAGTAGTCAGGAATTTTGATTTAACCTTATTCTCATGGGAAGTTACCTGAAATCTATATTCTATTATCTATATGTGAAAATAGTGATTTGCCCATTTCATACTCTATGGTGAATTTGCTCATTTAAACAGCATTTTCTTTTTATTTCATTTTTGTATGAAGGTGCAGCTCTCTTGTTAAGATATCCGTCCAGCTCAGAGCATTGTGAAGACGGGGTGGGGGGGGGTCGTACCCATGATGTCCAGGTAGTCCTCAGCCAGGACGGTGGGCCCGCGGTCGATGGGTTTGCCTGAGCCGTTGAACACACGCCCTGAAAGAGGAAGAGTCTTTTTGAGCCAAGTAGATAGTCTTTTATTCGATAAATAACTACTATTTGGTTTATCAGTAGGGCTGAATTCAAGCATAATTACTAAGAAACGGATAGAATGAAATTCATTAGATGACGCTTCCATCCACATCTGATCTATTCTGCTTTGTATCAAACTCGAAACACATCAGAGTGGCTCTGATGGCTCTTGTCGAGTCTACAAGTAACAAGTACAAGTAATTATAATTTCATGGACATGATTAATGATACTTCAGAAACAAAAGCAGGTTTACTTTCTACTGCTGTTGAAATACATTTAACCTTGTTCTGTACTGAGATAATCACACTGATTGAGCGTGCAAGAATATTCAGAAATATGGGTAGAAGTGAAGTAAAAATAAGCATATTGAGGGAAAACTGCAGCTTAACACTTTAAAGTACACTCCACATCTTTGTGGTGCAAACACAGAAGAATGAAAGGGTACTGTGCAGCTGATCACAACATTATTTACTTTAATTCTTAGAATGTTATTTCCGAATAAGGATTACATATGCAAAGAGAAATCAGGTTGATCATACCGAGCATGTCCTCTGACACGGGGGTGCGCAGGATGTCACCAGTGAACTCACAGGCCGTCTTCTTGGCATCGATACCTGATGTTCCCTCAAACACCTGAACAAACAAACGCACGGTTCAGATACAAAACTGTTCAACTCAAATACTTTACTATATATATATATATATACACACACACATACACACATATATACACACATACATATATATATATATATATATATATATATATATATATATATATATATATGTGTATATATACACAAAATACAAAGTTAGTTTTAGTGTCATTTCTATCCTTTAAAGTTTTAGTTGAAGACAAATCCAATTATTTGATGAAATGTCCTTTTTTATGTCCTCAGATTAGGTTGAACAATTCATTAACTTTAGTAGAGCCAAAACAATAACTTTGTGATTTCTTGAATCATTTCTGACCTACTGTACACATTGAGTCTGACTGGAGACACAGTCCTCCTGCACTGAGAAATGTGTTTGCCGATTGTTGCTTAACTTGAAACTTGAAGTTGAGCATCAGTGTGTGATCATTGAGCAGAGTTTAAACGTAGAGAGCAGTAGTCAGATGTGCCGTTTCTCTGAATTTGTGTACACCAACATTTTGTAACGTCACTTTGAGGCCAACTTTTTAAGGATTAAGGATCCATTTAATAATAACAGTAGGGCATTTCATAAAAATGTATCTGGAGGAATGTTAACATCAGCCACTAAGACAACAGAGAGTTCTCTGGGCTGATAAGATGTAGTCACGCAGTAATGCAAGGTACAGCCCAAGCAGCCATTTTCTTATGAAGACGAAAGGGCAATTCGAGAATTTATTGCTAATTATTTGTTTAAAATTCATATTCTTGTGGAAAAATCCTATAAGACACACATTATTACTCAAAACTGGCCTGTTTATATTTTGTGATGCATCCTGTTATCTGGTATATAATGCATTTAGAATTTGCTCATTATTGTTGTTCTCCTTCCACTTTGTATTGCAACTGTTGCAATGGACCTTCCCCCAGGACAAATGAAGTTTGAATTTGATCTGGACTATTTCCAGCTGTGAATTCATTCAAACACCAGCCGGCACATCTGGATTGTGTTCCTCACCTGGACCACGGCCTTGCTCCCGATCACCTCCAGAACCTGCCCGCTCCTCTTGGTGCCGTCCGGCAGGGTCAGGTGAACGATCTCAGCGTACCTGGGGAACTAGTCCGGAGATCAGCACAGAGTCAGAACACATAAGCACTGCAAGAATAATTCATTTGTGAAAAAGAAAGCAGCAAATATTAACATAGAACCATTGTAAAACATATTTAAAAAAATAGTGTTAAATAAATAAAATGTTTAAAGAAATATAAATATACAAAGTATAAAGTAAGAAAAAGAACATGACAAGTTACTCTGAAGAACATTTTTTTGAATGACTAGCTTAAAGTGAATATATGTGCACTTCCCGTGTTGTTCAGTGTTTGAATCTCTATGGTTTTTGCACTTATAAGACGCTTTGGATAAAAGCATCAGCCAAATGAAATGTAACGTAATATACAGGGAATGTGCCAAGTCACAGTATTGCACCACAACTGCCTGAAAACTACCCTAAAACAAGAGTACATCTGCAAATACATCATGATAATATCATATATTATATAGTAGTACTGTACATTGGCCCTCTTTAATACATTTTAACAGTTTTAGACCAGTAGTAATAAACTAAATCATGACTAAAAAACTAGTTTGGTTTTTGGTGAATCTTTCCAGATCTTCAAAGACTTTGTAGTCAATGTACTGGGAAAAGTACCTCATTGACTCCAGTCGGCACAGGCTGTAGGGTCATCTTGACTAGTTTTATGGATGTGGTCTCCATTTGACCATGCTCATAGAAACAAACTTGGCCTTCCTGAGGCAATTCTCATTTGTCATGGCTCCACTTAAAATAAAAACAACAATAAGACATACGTGCTACTCTTGGCCCACAGAGGGCCATGTCTTTCCAGCTCGTCCCTATCTGTCTCTATGTCTGTATCTGTGCGCTCATGGAGCCTCCTGCATCTTTCCCCCCTTCTTCTTGACCCTTTTCTATCCCAGGTGTGAAAGCCTCATCTCTCTCATCATCTGAGAGCTCAAAATCTGAATCTCCCTGAACTATCTGGTACAGAAAATGTCTGCTTCAGTTCCGTCTCCTGCAAGAGTCATTAAGTCCATGAAGATGGTCCTGACGTCCACTAGAATGGACATTTAATAAAGAGCTGTTATTTCAAAACTTGAATTATTTTATTGCTTTCAGAACTAATTATATAGTTCCTCACATGTTAATAAACAAGAACATATAGGATTTTCATGGTAAAAACTACAATTATTCAACAATATTTGACTTCTCCTGCTTCTATAAAATGTTGTTTTTGGTATGCCAGCCATTTTGGATGAAAAGAAAGAGGAACTTCCCAGAATGCAATTTTAACCAATGACATATCACTGGAAAGACCAGGATGTCCTCTGTACAGTACATCAGATATTGATAGAGTAGCTCAAAAGAGTAAAAGGAGATGCATGTTAACAAAATGTCCACTACAGTGGACATTTTCAATGGGCTGGGTCCCAGGAGGCTATAAAGTTGAATAAAAGCCTCACCTTCACATTATCCAGGATCACCAGCGGTCCGTTCACACCAGACACAGTGGAGTAGGCTGAAGGAGAGGAGACAACAGAGTTCATTATTCATTCTTTTCGAGAGGCCACAAGACAGGAAAATAAGGCAGGTAATACTGACATTATTCAAGCCTTTGAGCAGCTGAAAGCCACGATCCACTTAAGAATAAGTAGACGTGGTTACAACCGGCCCGTGTTAATAATCACAAACTGACCTTTCACGGTGAGATTTAAACAGCTTCATGCACTTTCAGACCCAAATGTCAAAGGCAGGTAAATGTCAGGAAAAATGCATGAAATTCACATATGGAAAGATCAACTACACAGACATGTGGTTAGTTCTGAGCCTCACAATAATAGAAGACTAATTGAAGGGTCATTATTGATCAGGGGAAGTGGAAATAACCTGTGGCCTTACCCAACATTAACCCACAATAACGGCAGCAAAAATAACTGAAAGGACGTTCACTTACAGAAATATGTCACGAAAAACATCACACATGGACCTGAACTTCAGCTGCTGTGTATTTATTTCATCATCAATAAGATGAAACAGCAATTTGATACTCCATTTGTGATTAAAGCTCCAGCACACACACACACACATCACTGGACGTAGAGGTCATTTGTCAACAAATGCATAGCGCTCAGTGATTGGTCCATTATTAGGAAGTTTAGTAGTATCGGAAATCATTTTCAGCTAAATTCAATAGGTTGTTCATACATTCGTGAAAACTGCTTTCTCAACATCCTGCAAGAATCCAAAACAATTCACAGCAAACTATTTATTTGTTACTCCTCTTTGAATGACATTAAAAAACATTTGCCACATCCAGATACAGGGTAAACTTGAAAGCATTATATTCCTTATATCTTTTATTAAATGTGTTTTATGTTAGTCCCTAGTTGTGCACACACACACTGACATTTCACATAGCAGAATGATGAGAGTGTTAGAGTTAGTCCCCGAGAGCACTGACCAGTTTAAGTGTGTTATTTCCTGCTCATATCTAGGTCTTATTTCTGTAAAAGGTTTTTATTTATTTATTTTTAAATCAAAAATCGTTGTCGTCTTTCTTTTTCAAATAAAATAATGCTATCGACTGATGTTATTTTGTATATTGGGTTTTGATTAAAATAAATCCAATATCATGAAGCTTTTATATATTTGATGACGATTCCACCCCACATTAAACGTTCTCTACTTTTCCTTTTTTCCCCAATATGGTCCCGAATCGTTCTCAGCCACACTCAAGTCAGCTAATATTAAACCATACTCCACACAAACAATGTTTTTAAATTCCATCAGATGCCTCTGAGCAACAGCATAACAAACCTTGTGTGCTCCTAAGTGAGCGAACGTATACCTGTCAGACTGCAGCACACCTGTAGCAGCCCTTGTTGAGTGGAACTGATAAGAAAGAGCAGCTAATCGGATCTCAATAATGAAAGTGTGCTACCATGTCATTGTCAACAGGTCCACTCTGTGGTTAAGTGTAGAGCTACGTTCAGGTTCAGTGTAGAACAAAAAGACAGCTCTAATGATTATCGGAGTGATAACAGAAGATCCTTGGTAGAGACAAAGAGGAGCGAAGACCCAACATGTTTCTCTCTGAATCAAGCAGCAACATTCACTCTGCTGACATGCAGGCCAATTTACCCCACCTCACTATCCTTGTGCACATCTGCAGACCGCCATTGTTTCCACCAGACTGTCCATCATGGTCTGGTGTTCCTTTTTATGTGTGAACCGTCAATCTCTGGGCCAATATCAAAGGCGTAAGGAAATGAGAGCAGACTGGTACGAACATAAAGCAGCAAAGCTTAGCAGGGTGCATCCACTATGCCACTATTTAGGCAGAGGCCAACAACATAACCTGTCAATGCTACAGTATGGCAGCCATTTCTCACACCTGCATTTCACCAGCCATTAGCCAGACTCTGTGTGTGTGTGTGTGTGTGTGTGTGTGTGTGTGTGTGTGTGTGTGTGTGTGTGTGTGTGTGTGTGTGTGTGTGTGTGTGTGTGTGTGTGTGTGTGTGTCAGACTATAGGAGAGCATTGAAAAAAGGTTCAAGTGTGAAAACCAAGGGCACCACAAATAAATGTTATAGTAAAAAATAAAATGGGTTTTACTCTAAACAGCCTTCCTTTATCTCAGGGCCCTCGTTCTGGTGAATGACTCAAGTTCTTATACACATGTTCCTGTTTGTTTCACAAGACCTTGCAGGAAGCATGTTATTCAAGGAGAACATGCTTTAATAATTGTACTAACATTGTATTAGGTTACAATGGCATATATACAGCTTTACTCAAATGATTTTTATCAGTATGGATCTAAAATATACATTTCTTTCCTGCACTATTCAAGATGCACTATTCCAACCGCACCACTGCACAAACCAAAAATAATCAAACATCTTGATAAATACAATTGTAATTTGTGGTTTGCATTGCATAATAATAATAATAATAATAATGGGTTCCATTTATAAAGCACTTCATATTCGAATTCAAATCCCGAAGTGCTACAGTGCTTAGTGCATACTAATGTATAGCCCATACAAACCTATTTTTAATGCTGTGACTCTCTGATTGTCCCCGTGCTTACAGACAAGACAGATGCTAGATTTCTCAGGCCAAGACATCTCACCAGAACCAAAGAAGCCATTTACAAAACTATTTTTTCTGAAATTCCATCAAATTTTCACATAACCTTTTCTGTCACCAACTGTCAGAAAATATATATTATTGGCTACCGACTGAAGGGTGATAATAATGATGCAGGGAGATTTTGGGCCACATTTTTATACAGGAACCTCTCAGAAATCCATAATCATCAACCAACATTTGACAACCATAAAGAGACACTTCAGAGAAATGCATACAGACAAGGAGACAGGAAATATTACAAACTGTGACTACAAATTGCATGAGTGCATACGTTGGCAAATTCAGTAAAAAGGAATTGCAGTTTAAAAGGCAGAGACAGATTTCCAAAACCAACTAATTAGAAAAAACTGCTATTATAGAAATTCCATATTATTTTTTACAACATTGTGTTTTGTTATAAATGCCACCAACATTGCATTTTGAGACACTGTGATAACACTGCATGATTGTTATTAATAATCACTTTCAAGACAACAAGTATTTTTGTTTCCTACATTTAACAGACAAATGTATTTACTTGCACAAAGTCTGAAGTGTGTAAATTGAATGGGTGGTTTTAGAAGGATTAAAGATCTAACCCTGGACCTATACGTTAGCCCACGGTTATATCAAAGAAACATTTTTCCATGGTGCCCTCTTATGTAGAACTGTGATGATAAAAAAAAAGTGGTTTGCTTTCTCATTTCACAAGATAACGATAGCTCAATGGGCTCTACGGCCATGAGGTGTGAAGTAGCAACATTTCCCATTAGGTTTGGAAAACTTTCTCCACCCCTCTTTTGCTACTTCAGCTCAAGTGCCGCAGCCCCCTGGCTTGGCATGCAACGGCAGTGTGGGTCACCCTGCAGCCTGTTCAGCTGCCAGAGCCCTTTGTGTACAAAGATGTTAATTGGTCCTAATCCGCCACTAGAAGCTGTTTTGGTAGCCTGACCTCGCACCCTGAAGGACACCTTGGTGTGAAATACTAAAGAGCCCATTCAAGTGCCAGAGAAAAGAGGCACAGAGCATTCCAACACAATTCAATTTCCAAGCTGAAAGAGGGGGGAACTCGAGGGGAGGCGGGTCAGAGCTGGGATGAAGATGGGGCACATCATCGTTCTGATAATAAATTAGCGCTACAAAGCAGTGGCTGCTGTGATGAGCAGCCTGACAATCACGTCTTAGCGTCTACTTCAAGGGATTCCCACAGCCCCACTGGACATGGGAATGCTAATTGCCTTAAACCAGCCTTCACGCACCTCACACAGACACACACACATCATGCAACAGAGGGACAATAAACCAACACGATAAAATGACTTCTTATCCTTGCATTCATTCGACAGTTGTCATGGTCACTTTTTCATCAACAGTTGACAGTTTAGCGTAGCATTACACTTTCAAAGCTGTACTTGCCCCAAAATGTTCCGGCAAAGTCTGCAGGTCAGGATCAGACTGCTCTCTACACTTCCAGTGGTTCAATAAAACAAACTATGAAGCACAAATGTCAGAACATTGTCTGGGGTAAGAAGCAAGGCCAGATAACATGATTTGAAGGAAAGGTTTCAACTTTCTTCCAAATTCACCATATGCATGTTAAGAGAGTTGTTGGTCTTTGTAGCCTCCCCTGTCAGACAGGCCAGGAGATACCCCTTCATAAAGCAAAATGTAACAGGTGGGGGACCAAATCTAAAGTAGGCTGTCAATTTTCCAAAAGTTCAGTCAGCTTGTATTAGAACTAAGATGTTATTGTTAGAATTGAATTAAAAGACAATACATGTAGCATAATGCCCACTTTGGTGGTCAGCATGAGTTTCCCGTTTCTCCTTCTATAGTCTATATACGGTTTCCTTTGTTATACAACAACAGCACCATATGTCGGGGGATTGTGTTTGGAATTTAATATCAAGTTCTGTTAACCAATCGCCAACCATTTCTTTAAACCCCATAAATGTACTCCACATAAAGAAGACTCCGTACCTCACTGCTCTGATTGTGAGGAAATGTTCAAATGTGGGAGCAGAGCAGGGCCTCTTGTCTGCATGGACTTCTTGCAGGCGGGCAGTATAGTAGAGGAACAAAGCCGTCTATACAGGAAGGCAGCTGGTTAACACTACAGCTTCATTACAAAGGTGGCGGAGTGCTGAGGGTACAATAGTTGGATGCACATGCTTTGATAAAGACACAGTTTACAGCCATTTGCAGTAGTGGAGGCATATGTCCACGTACTGTGCTCAATAAACAGATATTATATTTCTTTGTTTGCACAACCATTATGTTTTAAAACATAACAATCTTTATAATCAAACATTTTTTGATTTAGTATTAATACTTTAAACTACTGTAATCACTGGTACTAGCTTCACATTGTAACCTGGAGCAGAAGCTGTATTACAATGAGCGTTAGAGCCCCGTTCCCCGTGTGCCGGTATTTAAAGGTAGGAAGGGGGGGCTTTGTTGCTTACAGAATACATTTTTGTGTAAAAATGGTCAGATGACAAGACAGGTCTACAGGCACAAAGACAGTACACACTGTTGTGGTATAGGTCATAACTCTGGCTCTTTGGTAATGTCGGCATAGGATTTAAAAATCAAACTAGAACATTATTCTATTAGCCAGTTTTTTGTTGTTGTTGCACTCAAGTTTTTGTGCCGCCGCTCTGAGTGCTTGGAGTTGGGAATTTCCCAACTCATCAGAGAAGTGCAGGTGACTGATGTCACTGTTGATATTTGAGGAGAAGCTTGTTTTTGGCCTCGTCTTCCAGACAGAAAACTATAATGACAAAGACTGATAAGCCCATTTGTTGGAGCAGATCAGCCAGGCAAACACTGGATGTTGCTGCCGTTAGTTGTTGTATTTCTATCACCACACACGGACTGTCCTCCCTGAACTACAGCTGTCAGACTGAGCGGTGAAGCTCATTCAGGCTGAGGCTCATGGTGAAACAATAAAGTCACACAAATATATAAAGTAGCCCAAACGCATAGATAAAAGTCATGGGGCTAAGCTAATCAGCCAGCTGGAGCACCGCTCTAACTATTTTTCTAATCTAATGGTGATGTACTGTAGATCAACACTTTCTGTATGTGCCTCTGAAGCAGTGGAATGTGTTTAAGGCAGAGAAAGACTACCACAAGAGGTTTGTAGTTGGAATTAAGAACAGAGACGTCATTTTGTGCCAGAGAAATCAAAAGCATGAAAGATTGTAATAGACACATTGTCACAAAAAAAGTAGAAAGGGGTAGATGAGATGGGTACAGCCCTACAGTGTGTTGTAAGTCAGCTTACAGAAATAGTCGGGTGGCCTATCAGCATATGATGACATTCGCCGATCGCAGTGGCCCATGTTTATCATGTTGTAAAAATGTTTTTTATTAAATGCGCTCTTTCTTCCCTAAATGACCCTCCCATTCTTAAGCAGAAGAATGACAGGAAATGAATGATGAGTGGTCAGCAAAACAGTGGATTGGTTTGTGTTCATGCAACAGACTGAAATGGTGTCAAATCCTTCGCATACATTTGAATGTTCTTTCATGAAAAGAATGGCAAACGCCCACGCGGAAATCTTTTTTTCTACTGACAAGCTAGCTGCTTAAGCCTAATTAGAATGTGGATTATAGAACGGTTACAAAAATAACATTGATTTTATAGAAATTACTTTCAAGGTGACAGATGAGACATTTGTTTATCGTGACTACATTATTACCATTAATTAAATCTTCACAAAGAAGTATAGTGCCGTGCTCCATGTCTTTTCATAGCACTAAATGACAGAATGCACTACTAAAACAAAGACCAGCCATTCCGTGGGCTAATAGCTTTTGTCGCATTTGACATGAGAGAGACAAAGGCCTCTTTAAAGAAAAGACTTGGTCTGATGAGAAATCTCTTTATTTGTTTATTTTCTTGCTCCGTCAGTGGCTTTTCAATAGCTGCCTCTCTTAGAGCTCTGTCAAGTCAATAAGCTAGTGAAAACCCATATCCACATTGTGATCTTATAGACTGTTTTATGCCTGGAAACGACTGGCTATACTGAACAACATGTCTTGGATTTCCTACACTACAACTCAAGTACAGGTAGATTTAACCAAGACTACACCCTGACGTCAGAAGTAGCATTCACTTAACAGGGAGAGAGCTAATTCTGAGGGTATTTATCAATTGTAGCTGCCTTTCAGGCCTTTATTCTGAGACATTCAAACTAAATTGCAGCAATCATGAAGATATATCTGAGATATTACTTTAATAATGACAATGCTTAATTCAGTAAATCCAGCAAGATAGCTTTAGGAAAAATAACTAAAGGTTTACTTAGCTGGCAGGCTCTCTTTATAAACCTTAATTATAGTGTTGACCAATTGGACCATCACTGCCATATAAACCCCAATGATGGAAAAAGGCATTACCACTCTCTAATAACATAACATTCCTGGAGTCGGGGCAAACAATCACATTTTCGGTATTTATTATTCAGCAAGGATAAACACCTTTAAACTATTACCCTCCTCTCCCTCACCATGCTCTGCTTCAGAGTGAAGGAGCTAACTGGATTTAACATGATTAAATGAGCGAGGATCATCAAAAAAGTAGCTCTAGTCGGATTCTTCTCAGCAAAGACGGAGGAAGTAGTGAAGGAAGCGAGGAGACAGAAGTTGAGCCATTCTGTAAAAGGTCATTTTTTTTACTGTAATGTGTGTGTACCAAGTTATTTCAATACATTTACTTGAAAATGTATGATTTATTTGAAAATGGTTGCATAAGTAAACATTTATTTTATGTTTGTCTCTTCATATGGTTGGGCACAAAATGGGATTTAAAAAACGTACAAATGGGGAAGTTACAACAGGAACCAACGACCTCACAACGGGAACCAAAAACATTCTCAAGTTACAACAGTCCTAAATATTATGCTGTAATTCAATGATGCACTGTCAACTGATTAAGAGTACTAAAACCTACTGATCTGTATTATCTGCTGTCAAAAGAAAAACAAGTGTCCCTCTTCTTGACAGGAACATTGTGCCTCATCTTATCTGAACCATACACTGTTTATCTGAAATGTCTCTCAGCCCTCCTGCTGTATAGGAAACACATTTTCTAGGTGGAGTGGAGACATACAGATAACATGGAGATCACTGGAATGGACTCCCCTCTTCTTTAAGTGCAATAAAACCTTGAAGAGTAAAAAGCCAATAGGATGTAGAAAAAAGATTTCAATTTGCTCTCATCCACCATGTTTTACACAAGCATGGCGCACTATCTTGGCTAATAATGACATGTTAAAGTTATGTAGTTGTGCCTCTACAGGTGTCGCTGAGCGAGACGACTGCCAGTGTGCCGCCGTTCACATCCATGAAATATCAGGTATTTTCCAGATGGACCCAGCTCCATTAGGTCATTTCCTTCTAGTTTGCCAAGAGGCATTCAGTCCATGCTTGGCTGTCTGACATATACACAAAAGGAAAAAAACATCACCTTGCTGACTTCATGACTTGAGCCGTGCTCAACAGCATCATTAAAGTCAGAGGCTCAACATCAGGCTCACAGAGCAAAGTGTCAAACAACACGAGACTCACTGTGTAGTTGAAGTGATGCAATCAGCACGGCGATAAAAGATCAAAAGGCCCCAACATGGACACAACTAATCACATCGGCAACCATAATAGATCGGCCAGTTAGCCCTACTAGGAATAGATTTAGCTCAAATCATGTATGAGGACATTGCTGGTCCCTGAAAAATGGAAGCCTCCATAAACCCGGCGCAGTGTACTCATAAATATAATATCTAAGAATTAATTTCAAAGATTACAAATACTTTGGTTTTCATTTCTTATTTTCTAAAAAAAAAAACTTACAATATGGCTCAAAAGCTTAACTATAAATGTGATCATTTCTTAAAAGCCTGGTCATCAATTCAATAACTCAGCATAACAATAATTAAGTTGACCATGGATAGTTAAAATTCATACTGGATAACGTATTTTGGATTTAAGTAACCATGTGGAACCACTGTGCCACTATTCAATATGAAATATGTCAACCTTTTGGTCAAATTATCTTTTTGGGGTGAAAGCAAAATCCGAGGAACTATCGGAACTATTCCTGGGAAAAGTACTCTGGTGTGAAAGCGCCTATTGTGTTCTTTTTAATCAAATATCTCTCTGAGGGGCGTGGGAAGCGGCTCCTTATTTTCATCTAAAGTCAGGGATGCAAACTCATCAGGTATGAAAAAGGTGACAAGGATCCAAGCCCCCCGAGCCCCCGGAATATCGGCTTTAAAATGAGGAATAACAGATGATTTTAGCAGTCAGAACAACTAAAGCAGCAGTGTCAATAATAACAGAATCGCCAAAGAGTCACATCTAATATAAATATATAAAAGCATTTATTTTAATTGTGTAGCAGTCAGTTTATAATTTCGCAGCACTGTTGAGCATTTTGAAAATGTATTTTCATGCCTCTGTTCAAGGCTTAGTCTTTCTATCTTTATAGCCAGTGGTGTAAAGTAACTAAGTTCATAAACTCAACAAGTACTATACGTGGGTACAATTTTGAGTTACTTATACTTTACTTAAGTATTTCAATGTTTTGCTACTTTGTTCTTCTACTCCTCTACAATTCAGAGGTAAAAGGTGTACTTTTACTCCACTACATGTATTTAATACCTTTAGTTACTTTACAGATTTAGATTAATGATGTGAAAGTAGGGATGCTCCGATCGATCGGCCACCGATCGTTATCGGCCGATATTCACTCTCTGCCGATCGATCGGTGCTCTCTATAAAGGCCGATCAGGAGAGCCGATCAGATGACTTAAAATACATGACACTTTTCTCTGTGCGCGGCAAAACAAGCTCGCCAAAATGGCTTCACCAGTCTGGCAGTATTTCAAGGTGTCCGAAAAAGACAATAAAATAGCGGTATGCTACGTGTGTGAAGCAGAAATCCTGCAGCTCCACTCACTGTGACGGACCGGTGAGCGGAGCAAAACACACACTAAGAGTTAGACCTAACACACTTAGCTATTTGATCTACCTCTGGAACTAGCTAAACTAGATATAAATATGTTTATTCTTCACTGTCGGGTCACTCATTAGTGGATCAGTGAGCTACATGAGACGATACTGACAGGCTGTCAGGAGAGAGAGAGAGAGAGAGAGGGAGAGAGAGCGCTTCCGCTCGTTTCTCCCGTGTTATTATCCAAAGTTCATGTAAACTTGAAAAATGTACTTCATTTGAATGTAATAATTATGTTGGTTGTTTGTGGAAGCCATCATGTATTGAAAAATTAATCTGAACTTTTCGATCCGTTACGATTATAAACTGAAGCAATATAAAAATGAGCCCCATTAACTGAGTTTTAAACATCACTTTAAATGGAAGATCCCCATAGCCCCCACCCACCCGATGATCGGATCGGCCGATACTGATTCCGGCGATCGGCCCCAAAATCCCTGATCGGAGCATCCCTATGTGAAATATAATCAAGTCTTAAATCAGACTTTAGTTCCACCTGGAGTAAATTCACAAGCTACCCTGCAGTATACAAAGTCATTCAAACTAGCTGCTAGTGATGTTACGTTCGCGAACGATCCGATTCTTTTGAACGGCTCTTTAGTACGAACGAAGGGAACCGAGTCGTACTTGGTGAGAGCCGTTCTTTTTATCGTTGGTTCACTGCCTGCCATAAATCCACTCGCCTTTACGGGAACTTGCTTTCCTGAATGCACATTTGCCATAGATGATGGCATAACGCATGCTGCTTGAGTAGTAGTTCGGCTGGCTGAGAGATGTAGCAAGTTATACATTTTTCTGTGAGAAAAAGATTGCTGGCAATACAGTCAATCATTATCATGGTGATTATTTCACAGATGAACCTATTAACCCCGCCACCTTAAAAAAAAAAAAATGGCTCTTTTGAACGGCTCTCGGAAAGTAAACGGAGCCATAAGATCCGGCTCCCTTCAAAGAGCCGTAACTCCCATCACTACTAGCTGCACCTTTACCAGCTTTGATAACATTTTAATTATCAATCATTATAAAACATATGATATATTATTCTGAAATGGACCAATCTGCACAATCACTACTTTTACTGTCTGTACTTTAACTATATTTTGATGATAATACTTTTGTACTTTTACTTGAGGAACATTTTGATTGCAGGACTTTTCCTACACTCTGGTACTTTTACTCAAGTACAATACCTGAGTACTTCTACTTTTACTCAAGTACTAGGGATGCTCCGATAGCCAATTTTGGGGCCGATCGCCGGAATCAGTATCGGCCGATACCGATCGCCGATCCGAGATCTTCCATCTAAAGTGATGTTTAAAACTCAGTTAATGGGGCTCATTCACTGGCGCTTCCACAAACAACAACCAACATAATTATTACATTCAAATGAAGTACATTATTCAAGTTTACATTAACTTTGGATAATAACACGGGAGAAATTAGCAGAAGCGCTCTCTTTTCCTCTCTCCCCCTCTCTCTCTCTCCTGACAGCCTGTCAGTATCTCATGCAGCTCACTGATCCACTAATGAGTGACCCGACAGTGAAGAATAAACATATTTATAACTAGTTTAGCTAGCTCCAGAGGTAGATAAAATAGCTAAGTGTGTTAGGTCGAACTCTTAGTGTGTGTTTTGCTCCGCTCACCGGTTCGTCACAGCGGGTGGAGCTGCAGGATTTCTGCTTCACACACGTTGCATACCGCTATTTTATTGTCATTTTCGGACACCTTAAAATACTGCCAGACTGGTGAAGCCATTTTGGCGAGCTTGTTTTGCCGCGCACAGAGAAAAGTGTCATGTATTTTACGCCATCATTTTACGTAATGCGATCGGCTCTCCCGATCGGCATTTTTAGAGAGCACCGATCGATCGGCAGAGAGTGAGTATCGGCCGATATCGATCGGCGGCCGATCGATCGGAGAATCCCTATGAAGTACAAGACCTGAGTACTTCTACTTTTACTCAAGTACAAGATCTGAGTCCTTAAATAATATTGCAACAGAAAAACCTTTCAGTTCACATCACGCTCTGCCGCTCCGACAGGGAGCGCTGCTCTGAACACCTGAACGGCCCGTTCTAACAGCTGTTCACCAGCGGTCCAGTCTGTGCCACAGTGACTCCGGACCGCACAGTTAGGATTAACGAACGCACCCGTAGATAATGTAGCTGCTGAAGTTAGACCCTCATCGCGGAGCAGCAGAGTTCAGCCGACAGACAGGAAGACTCAAGCATACAGCTCGCGCTTCATTATAATATATAAAAAAATAACACCATGCGCGCACATAAGTAACAGCTCGCGGCCGCAGATTACTTCAGAGACATGTTTTGTATATCTGAGACCTATAATATATTGATGTATAACAGTATAATAGGAGACCTTTAATATAAAAGGAATAATTTCATTTATTAACTTTAACTCAGTAAAACAACACTCATCTGTCGTAAGCTTCTGTTGGTGAGGGCAATTTTATTTAACTTGTATTTTACTCATATCGAAAATGAAAAAAGCTGAAAAATGACTGGTGAAAGCCAATAGGGATTAAGTGCCATTGCTATTGACGCTATCCTCAAAAGATGGCTACAATGCCCCACGGATAAATATTTGAAGCAATCTTCCAAATATTCAACTATGGGTCACTGTAGTAAACCATGAATAGGTGTGGCTTAATTTGTGTTGCTTTATTATTCAATATGTGAGCTTTACTAAACCTTTTCAACAACTGTAGCTATAATGAATAAAAAAGCATTTTCTTTCCATCAGGCCCGAAACTGAAGGTTGTGTTGCGTCAACGACACTGCAGGCTGCACGCTCATGTGATCATGTCACATGACAGATCATCCAATCTGTCATCAGTCTGCTCTTAACACATCTACACAAATGTTAAAAATGAATTGTTATAGCACCACACAGTAACAGTAAGGCAGTTTAGCTTGCACTACATGTTTCAATAACAAGTCAATAGATTAAAACACACAGCACGCTGGGTCATTTATTCTTGTGGCTACCATCAGTCAGCTGACTGTCTGCAGTGTTTGCCAATCCTGTGTAGTGACATTAAGCTAACGTTAGCGGTATCGCGTTGTAGAAACGCTGAGCTTGTACGCAGTAATCACTAGTGACAATAATGGGATTTTCCCGTTATGTTGTAACGTACAATTTGAATCATACTATGCTTGGTAAAATAAATGAGCACAGTTTTAAGTGTGCGAAATTGGTTAACGAAGACTCTGCGCATGACTAGCCACTCTACAGCTAGCATGCTAGCTAAGCTGGTTTGCCATTTCACACGACTGACTGACGTACATGTAACACATACAAAAGAAAAACGGCATGTATAGCCAATTGTGAAATCGGCTATACTACTATAAGCAACATTAATACGGATTGAATTGCCATCGTAAAAATAGCAAACATTAGCTTGTTTGCAGTCGTGATCCACAATTTATAGCTAACCAACATATGCTGCATTCAAGTTTACTGGGAATACACAGTCTTCAATGAAAAGGCATCATCTTCATCAATATTACACCAAGTTCGTATTTAGGCTACATTTCGAAACCAACAGTCCCGTGACTGAAATTAAACGGTTTTATTTCTGGAAACAGATTATTCCAAGATTTACAATTCAGGAATTCATTGAAATCCAATTGGGTCATCCAACTACTATTTCCCTTTTCCAGGACCCTAATAACTACATATTAATACAACCCATTACTGTCCTTAATGAAAGCTAAAATGTTTTCATGCAAAATGTCAAAGGAATTAGGTTTGTTGGTGTAGTTTACAAATAAAAGCTTGAGATACTCTGAGTATACTGAGGAGTTTACATTCCTCACCGTTCCCCTGTCTTTGAATGCAGCACAACAACCTTGCTAGCTACTAGCTACAGCTGCAGCTAGCTCCCGCAGCCTGCTAACGTTACATACTTAGCCGAGGTTGGGAGATGTAATTTCTCGTCACAGCCTGGGTGTGTGTCCTTGCAGCTGCTGACAAGCCGTTGATGTCCATCGCTCTGTTTGCCACCAATGTTGCCATCGTTGGATAAAGAACAGGAAACCTCAGAAAGCTAACGTTGGTCGATGTGCTTTTTCAGCTGCAGCTGAATGACTTAAATGACAGCACTGGTCATATGACACTGAGGACCCGGATGTGTGATGGAGTGAAGATGGATCCGACCGACTGACGCGCATGCGCAAAAATGGGTGAAGAGGTTTTTAGGCATTCTCTGAATTATTACACGTTACGTTGCCAAAGCTAACTGTGTTGGTACAAGTTAACATTTGACATTATACCAATACATAAGATAATAAGCATTTGCATAGATGTACAATATTAGACCTGCTGCGTTAAAAATGAAAGCATGGGTTTGGGGAAATATGATGAGGTATTATTTAGTTTCTTTCCTAGTTTATTTACTTTGCTTGCTGCACTTAAAAGGTGACGGGCCTTTTCCCAGTGAACATTTTGGACTTTTCCATTCATTATCATGTTTTGTCAGCAAAAAGCTTATATTTTTATTTTTACTATGGCTTAGGCCCAGGGCCGTCCTTGGCCAACTTGCCCCCCCCCCCCCCCCCCCCCCCCCACCGACAGGAGTGAAAAACATTTTTGGGAAACAAAGTACTTTGCAAATATAATTCCTGTTGATTATTATCATCAACACAGTTACTTTTTTATACAGTGAGGTAAATGGTAAATGTGCATGTATGTCGTTCAGTATGCGTTTACAGGTGAATACGTCGCAGTGACGTGCGGTGAGGTTCATGGCTGGTGAGGCACTGACTCACTGAGTCAGATTTACAAATATTATATTTTGACCTTAATCGAAATATTCGGTTATTTTCAAAAGCTTTTTTAGTCTGATGCTTCGATTCATTTTAAACAGACCGTTCAACAAAAGGATACCCAAAATCTAAATATTGGATTGTTCTTTCTTAGTAAGATCCCATTTTCATTACAAATGTGGTCTTACCTTGACTTGAAGATGAAGTCCATGCTATCCTTCTGGACAACAATCTCTATTACTTTTTTGTAAAAGTCCTCCTTATCTCCCTCTAGTTTCAAAACTAAAGTCTAGTTTGTTGTTTGCGTCTACCGTCTCTGCGTAGAATTACAGTAGCAACAAGAACCTGTGGGCTCACGTGCGCCCCCTTCAGTGCGGCAGAGGTTATGGCTGCCTCCCCTGGTGCTTTTTTCATTGCCGTTGTATGATGAGACCAGCGAGCCTAAATATCATATATATGTGAAATAAGTTATTTAGAGACTATGGATGGCGAGGATAAATGTAATAAAGGGATCTACAAACATTACATTGGCGACCTACAGTGAGATGGTAACAGACATGCGCTTAGGGCCCGCTTTCCAGCCAGTTTCTGTGGGGTGACGCATTCTGAGGTGAGGCAGATCTCATCTGTGCCTCACCTTACCCCACAGTAACTGTCTTGAGCGCGCTCACAAAATAAGTGCCCGCGCTAAATTAGTGCCCGTGCTCCAGCAAGTTACTGTGGGCTTACGAGAGGCAGAGCACGTCCCTGCCTCACTTCTCATCGCTCCCGTAGCGGAGCTCGGCAAATTTGCTGATTTTGACTATAAAAAGTGATTGGAATCATACATAAATCACACTTACAACACAGATCAGTGGAGACATTTTATTATTATTATTACTATTTAGTTTTTCTTTAGTTGTTTTTCCGTTACATTGGAGTATGACAGGTGAGGCTCTGCCTCCCCTGCCTCCCCTGACTGCACGTCGCTGATACGTCGGCATTTCCTGGATGCAAAGTCATCGACAAGGTCATCGTATGACAGCTGCTGTGCCAACTGTGCGTTGATGCTTATGATAGCCAGGCCACTTAAGCGTTCTTGTGCCATTGACGACCGGAGGTACGTCTTCATAAGCTTCAATTTGGAAAAGCTTCTCTCAGCAGACGCAACTGTAACAGGAAGAGTTACTGCAATGCGGAGGGCTGTCACTACCCGATCTGCCTCCCTGCCCGATCTGCAGTGCGCATGTGGGAGATGGTCCGCCATATTTGACAACTACATACGGCAACTCTAATAGGACACTTGACACAGTGGCGTTTGGCAAAGCAGAAAAATAACACAGAGATGAGTTATTGTTATTACAACGTGACTTCACTATTATTTAACAACTCTTTTTATTGGGTTCTTTTATTTGGGGTTAAGTACATTGTCAGAATAAGTGAGAAGTGGATTTAACTTCTGTTAGACATATGCCATACATTTTTGCATACATTCACAGTAAATATTTATTCAGTATGATAGCTGTCTAACAGAAATTAAATCCATTTCTCACTTATTCTGACAATGTACTTAACCCCAAATAAAAGAACCCAATAAAAAGAGTTGTTAAATAATAGTGAAGTCACGTTGTAATAACAATAACTCATCTCTCTCGTTTTTTTTTGTTTTCTTTGTGTGCTTTGCCAAATGCCACTGTGTCAAGTGTCCTAGTTGGGTTGCCGTACGGAGTTGTCCAATATGGCGGACCATCTCGCACATGCGCACTGCAGATCAAGCCCCCAGGAAGTGCGCCGGACTCAGATGAAAATATTCGTGGTGGCCAAACGGCGGTACTACACTTCCTTTTGGTTGCCAGTATATATATATACATATATACATATATACATATATATACATATACATATATATACATATATATATTTGTATATGTATATGTATATATATGTATATATATGTATATATATATATACATACATATACATATATATACGGTGCAATAATTCTTTCATGCTAAATGAAGCTCTGTTGCTTGGATATCACTAGATCCTGTTACAGCGTAATATAAAAGTACATAACGATTGATGTGTAAATTAGCATAATTACTAGCTAACCGCTAGCTGCTAACTGCCGCCTCGTTAATATCAAATCTATCATAATAACAATCCATTACCATGCTGTCATGAACATGCGGTGCTGTTACGTGTACGCAAATTGACGTGCTTGATGTGAACGAGCATTTTGGGGGGCATGGTTAAAGTTGCGCATGTGCTATGAGCGCACATACGGGTACTTCTCAGGCATGCCGGGTAATCTGTGAAGTTTCGCTCTCTCAAAAGTTGGGCCATTTTATCATCATGCGCGAATGAGCAACTCTCATAGGAATGAATGAGGCCTCGCCTCCCACGCTGTATCCAGTTCTTATTATACATCCATGCTGCAGATAGGGCAGGGCGGAAGATCGGGTAGTGACAAGGGCAATCCAGAGATTTGGGTACAGTTCCTGTAACTCACTTTTGTGGAGAAATGACAACATCTCCAGAGCAGTTTTTAATATAATTAATGCAAATAACCTACTTCTACTAATAATAATAATCATAATCAATTCAATAATATAAATACTATCTTATTTTATTATAATATAGTTGTAATATAGTCAAGACAAAACATGCTTATTACATGCTCAAAAACTGATATTTCTTAAATCTGTATTCAAATGTAGTTCCCTCTGTCAGCAATGTATCAACAACTACACACACATTTCTATCAGTATTTATCTGTGTTGTGGTTGACATGATGATGACTATTAGGAGTTAAGGGGAGAGGCTGAGCATCACCATGAAATGTGCAAATTGACATAAAAATGAATAAAAGGGGAAAACAATGCTCCATGTTTTTTAGGCTGTAAACTTGAACTGTTATCTAAATCAACTAGACAGACAGTTTATCACTCTTCCACCTGTACATTAGCAGATAAAAGGCATAAAATACTTGAATGAATGGTAAATAAAGAATGCTGGAAATAACTGCATCTCCATTAGCCTATATACTATGCAGAGACTGCCTTCTTCATGTCGTGAATTGCAGCTGATGTTTTAATATGGCAATTGGCAAAAGTTTGACATTTTACTTACAACATTCGCAAGTTGTACATTTGACTCATACAATAACCCACCTTCTAGTTTCTTCATGTTTTTTTGTTTTTTTCCTCTTGCTTGCGCCGGACTGAAACTGTCTTTTCGCCAACATCTCTTCACCTGCACTAGTGGCCATATCACAGCCGTGATTGGTCAGATTTTGATTCATTGCAACGGTGTCGGGTTATAGACGTGCTCCCCTTGTCACCTCTCACTCTCGCGTGTCAGCGGGGGGGGGGGGGTGACCGGAGAACTGCGGGGAGAACTGCGCGGAGAACTGCGCACAAGCCGAGCTCATAAGCCGAGGCCCCCTGCACGAGGCCCCCTGCGCAATGTGAGGCCCCATGCAGCCTGCATGATCGGCCTGTAGGGAGGGACGGCCCTGCTTAGGCCCTATGTCCCTCCCTTTCCGGGGGACCTCCATGGGACCTTATTTCGGAAAAATTATGTATTGAAGTCAATGGCGAGAGAAAGATTATCTTTCGATCCCGTTTGAATTGTGCCACGAATTACACATATGATGTTTGTCAATTTAAAAGATAATTTTGCAAATGTGTCGTAAAACTGTGAAGTAACACTTTTTTTTGTGTGAAACCGCTCAATGAACTACATCTCCCGTCTCGCACCACACACCAAGACGGCCGTCACGTTGGCACATTTCACTTCTTTCTTTCAGAATGAGGCGAAAAGTATTAAAAGAGGTGAAAATCACTACAAATCTGGGCATGTTGAGAGCTGTACATACACAAAAGGGGAGTTAGTCGGTTCCGTAAGAGCCAGCATGTGGGACCGGGATTCTGGGATTTGTAGTCTTTCTAGTTGCGTATTTTTCATAGTCTTATATTTCAACAGTTTTAAGACAAACTGTGACTTTTTTTAAATGGAAATTATTTTTTAAGATTGACAAACATCATATGTGTAATTCGTGGCACAATTCAAACGGGATCGAAAGATAATCTTTCTCTCCCGATTGACTTCAATATATAATTTTTCCGAAATAAGGTCCCATGGGTCGGAAGTAGATGGGCGGGACTTCGCCTCTCTATAGGTAATGGGAACAGCGGTGCATTCTGGGACATCGTGGCCATCTTTGGAGGATAATAGAGTGGCGAAGTCACGCCCATCTACTTCCAGTCCATGGGACCTTATTTCGGAATAATAATGTATTGAAGTCAATGGAGAGAGAAAACTTATCTTTCGATCCCGTTTGAATTGTGCCATGAATTACACATATGATGTTTGTCAATCTTAAAAAATCCTTTCCATGTCAAAAAAGTCACAGTTTGTCGTAAAACTGTTGAAATATAAGACTATGAAAAATACGCAACTAGAAAGACTACAAATCCCAGAGTCGCGTAAGTGATGTCACAATTGTTTTCCTCCACTAAGAGATAGCTAAGATCAACGCCATATAGATAGAATCTATCTGGCGCTATATAGATATATAGATAGAATCTATCTGGCGCTGGCTAAGATAAGATAACTTTAACAAGATGCCTGTGTGCTTAGTACCAGGTTGTTATCATACCAGCAATGGGTCTTGCTCGTTCTTTCGCTTCCCGTCTGATGAAAGGACCAGGAGTGGCTGGATTAAGTTAGCTACCTAGCTAGTAGCTAGCACGTTAGTTAGCATTACAGCCTTGTCATTTTTATTAGCCTTAACATGAAGTAACATTAAGTAACCCAAAATGTTAAACAGTAAGAGTAGTAGTTATATTTCGTGAACCCTTTGAAGAGTAGGCTACTGTCACCGGTGTGATCATTCTATTATACACAATTTAAGCCCGGGGGAGAAATGCTAACGCTAACGCTAGCATCGGCGATCGGCGATCTTTTCTACTTCATGCTATCTGCACAAATGGTTGACATTAAACATTAAAAAGACCAGGCAGTTCAGAGAGAATCAAAGGAAGGCAGGCAGGCAGCTTTGCATGACATTCTTCTTTGCATGACATTCTTCTTCTGGACGTGTTTCATTGTGGTGATAGTGAGGGTAGTCAATCGTTTTGTTGACAAGACAGTAGTGACGGCCATCTTGGTGACGTGTGTTTTTCTGCGACTGCGAGACCAGAGATGTAGTTCATTGAGTGTTTCACACAAACAAATGTGTTACTTCACAGTTTTACGAAAACAAATTTTTTTTGACTTGCAAAATTATCTTTTAAATTGACAAACATCATATGTGTAATTCGTGGCACAATTCAAACGGGATCGAAAGATAATCTTTCTCTCTCCATTGACTTCAATACATAATTTTTCCGAAATAAGGTCCCATGGAGGTCCACCAGAAAGGGAGGGACTTCGCCACTCTATAGCAACAGCTGTCTATAGAGTGCCACAGTGACGCGTCCTAAAACCCGGAAGTAAACTCCTTCCGGTTCCTTCGACAAAAACCAATGCAATTTCTCCATAGGATTTTGGAAAATAGCTGGAAATAAGGTCTGTGGTTGACACAAATTTAAGAGACAGATCACGTTTTGTTCAGCCGGATAATATCCACATGTCTACCCTACTTTTATAATTTTCAAATCATAAATCTAATCTAATCGAAAATTGGTGGTAAAATGCTAACTTACTTCCGGGTTTTAGGACGCGTCACTGTGGCACTCTATATCAGCTTATATCAGCAGGACCTACAGATCTACAGGTGTTAATGACTATAGAGTCAACCAGACAAAGGTTAGACAGCTAATGCTATGCTAACTGAGTGCTAACAAAACATCGGCATGTCATGCTTCACTAATCTCCCAGTATATGTTTATACTGCGATAGTTCCTGTTTTAAATCATATTCCCAGTGTAGTCGTTTGTGTTACTCTTGTTCATCCAACACATTTAGCGTCTCTTGCTGATGTTTGCTCGTGTCCCTGTTAGTTTAGATTAATAAAATGTATTCCCATGGTCCTTTTTTTTGTTTTGTTCGTTGGTCATAGGAGTGGATGTTACAGCCAGTGACATAAAAGCATGCCTCCCTACCATGTTTAAAAAAATGTAAGTGCAAAAGTTACAGATAGTCCTCTGTAGAGGTTAAGTCAATAGGTGGAGGTCACTGGTATTCTCCAAAGATAGACAACTTGCCGTTGATGATGTCACATTTCCATTCACTTTTGAAGATATTATGAACATTAACACATCCATTTCAATATTAAAAGGGTACTAAACTGTCTTCTCATTAGAATATGACTAAATATAGCCTACCAAAGAAACTTCAATAATTAAATGACTGGTCCTCTTTGCAGGTAAAGTAAACAAAGGCCCCAAGACACTTGTTGAAACCTGTATGCAGCTAATTGCATAAACGATAAGGTATTTTTAAATGTGATTGAAGAACTGGAAACCTCTTCTGTGTCTGGATGTGTCTCTCACACACACACACACACACACACACACACACACACACACACACACACACACACACACACACACACACACACACACACACACACACACACAAACATACACATTCACCAACACAATGTCCTGGTGAGTAAACTGTTGATTGACAGGTCAAATGACATGATTGCCCATATTTTCCCATACTTTCACGCTTTTGAAGCTCTGATCCATTCTCATTTGACGCAGCATGTTCTGCACAATAGCGTGTAAGCGACAGTTTGAAGATGATTTTGAACCATGCTCCCTGCACATCCAACACACTGGCAGTCACACATACAGACATGCAGAGCTCTCTGATGGTGGAAAAGCACTACAGACTGAAGTGGTAGGCACTGCCATAGTGAGGCTGACGACAACCTCTAGAGAGCTCATCCAAACGTTTCAGGCCGCATGCAAAAAATAGCAAATTAATGCAACTGAAGGGCTTCTGCCTACAGGATCAGTGCCCTCATTTTCAAAATACAATTTTTCCCCTGAGTCTTTTCTGATGAGTTCAAAGTATATGATTTCCCTCAAACTCTTTAGATACACCCATCAAGGCAAATAGGTGTCACATGCATTCATTTTGTACAGTATGTCTGCTGTTGAGCTGAGGGCTCACTGATGTATACACCCAGAAATCAAGAAGAAAGGGTTTATTACCAGAGGTTTTTGTTTTCTATGATTCCTTTGTGTTCGGTACATATGAAAAGTATCGAGAAGGAAATTCAGTGAATTTCACCAAACTGTTCACAGTTCAGCAAATCACACATCTGCTTAAATAATCTGGTGCACTAGGTTGGTATGAATTCACTATAAACAGATTTAGCTGTGATTTCATTGGAATAAACATGTCAAAAGGATGCAGAAATAACAAAATAAATAAATTCCTGTTTTCTAAATGGAGTCAGAACAATTAGGCCTAGGATCAGCATTGTAGCTGCTCCATGAATACTCAACATAAAGTAATCTGCATAAATAAAGCAGTGACTTCATTGTTCATACTGTATAGGCAGTCAGTTATACATATACATTTATCAGCAACGATTTACATCTGGTCTCTGTACAAATAGTGATGTAGCCTACCGTATAACCTTTTGTTAGTTATAGTCGTCTAAACATCACTGCTAAAGACACTGTTGTTGTGTTCACACACACACACACTGGCCATGTTTCTCTGCTCTGCAGAAATACAGCAGACTGACCTCAGTAGGAAGTTGTCAATTCCAAACTGTGTCTGAACCTTTATACAGTCTATGGTCTGAACATTACTGCTCACACTGTTGCTTCATATCACCTAGCATTAGCATTAGCACAGCCACATGCTCTCTCAATGGTATAGTGCAGAGAACCATCCAGATGCTGGAATCATGTGTTCACTAAAAATACAGTTAACTCTGAGCTTATCTTTTGATGAGAAACTAAACATCCACAGTAATAAGGTTTTATCGCTGGCAATGATTTATTTATTTATATAGTAGCAACAAGAGCGCTAGCCAGCGTTGACTTAACATTAGCATCCTCAGCTCACTTTTTTAAAGTTAATTCATGTGTTTTTTCCAAGAACCGGTTGATTCCATATATGTTAGATAACATTTCTTTTTTGACATGGAGCATCAAGTTGTCTTTTTCCACTTTACACATTTAGCCTCCGTCCATCACAGTCCTTCTCTGCTGCCCCAAATGTTAAACCATCTTTTCGTTACATCCACAATAGAAATCTCCATCATTTTTATGGCACATCTTCCAAAGTCCTGGACTTGGCGACAGAGCCTTTACCAAAGCTAGTGTTTAAGTAAATGTTAGGCTATCCTCCCTTGTTAGAACATTTCCCTTGTTATTTTCTGTATTATTTTTTTTAATTGAAGCCTTAACCTGATATTAGAAATCCAAATTGTGAGAATAAACCAAAGAGCAAAAACGACTTGCATCCATATTATAATTCACTTTGGTTTCATCTTTTAAATTACATAGTTAGTTCGCTAGTTATATACATCACTATAGGTCAATCTTTAAGCAGTCAATAAATAAGTAATTAGAATATAAAAGGCTAATTGATAATAACTTTGTTCATTCTACTTTCTTACTTCCACTGATAAATATATTACTGTTTATTTCATATATCAGGATGTGTGCATCGTTCACCAATACAATACAGTTGCAAGGGTGCTGCAGATGTAATAAAAAATTGTAGTATTTCAACACATATGGTAATTACAGTTATTTCATGGCTTTATGCAAGGTGTTTTACCGAAAACACAAGTGGAACCCTTGCTTTGGAGGGGTTTCCACTCCGCTCACTCTTTGATTACTTAATGGGATTCATTATTTTTTATGAAGAAGCACAATGACTAAACTATGCAGGTTTTTCACAACCTGTAGATCCGTAACTGTAGAGCTTCAACCTGCTGGATTAGTCTGTTTAAAGAGTGTTGCGTCTTCACTGAGATTTGTTAGCGTGTTAATCCACAGTACGCACAAACAAAAGGCCAAAAAAACAGATACTAAAAACAAGACAGGATGTAGCCTTTCATTCACCCGCTAAGACCTGAGCTTAAAGACCGGATCATGTGATGGAAGCAAATGTGTTGGTGGTCTGCTGCTCTGACGGCCCTGCGCGTGCATACACACACAGACATACACACACTCCCCCCCGAAACCCCCCGCTTACAAAACCTCCCTGACCTTCCTTCTAATTGGACTTGGGGTGAAGGGAGAGAATGGGTTGGGGTGGCTGCTGGGGGTGTAGAGGGGGGAGGCGGCATAAATGTGACCTTTTTTTTCCTCCGGGAGATTCCCAAGACACAGTGGGGAGGATTGGTTTCTTTGGGTCTGCTCACAAAAGAGCTTCAGTTTTCAAGGAACAACTGGACGGTCCCTGATTTTCTACAGTAATTTCTCTGCCGGAAGAAGCACAACTAAACTAATAAAGGAAAATACAAACAGGATTCAACTTAGAATATTTGCTAAAAATATTTGCAAAACATTGTGTGCCACAATGCAAATGCATTTTCTCTTCCTCAGCAACAGCCAGAGGGGGAGCAGTGATTTGATGTACTTACAGTAAGTAAAGGTACACTGAAAAAACTGATACGTTGACTTCAACACATTTCACATAATTGTATTAGGTTAAAGCCGCAGACCTTCAAATGGGATAAATTGGAATCAGAGAACATTTTAAGATGACCTTAATGATGAATCAATGACCAAAATATTTCCTAATCATTCTTTTTGATGATGGACCAATGAATTCATTATTATTTATATCACCTCCAGGTCTGATATTTGCCTGAAATGGCAAAGCCAATTGTGGAGGGTCAATATGTGACACAGTCATGGCAGGATTCCCATGGGAACACGAACCTTGATTTTGCATGTTTAATTTACAATAAATGATGTCATCTTTATTTCTCCAAAGAAAAAACACTTTAATGTTAGAAAGGGTTTTTCTTATCAGTATCATGTCTCTGTCAATCAATCCAAATGAGATTTGAATATGAAAAGAATCAATTCATATGCCATTTCTACACTGTAACTTATGTGCATATGACATTAAAACCTTTGAATCTTGAATCTAGTTGAAAGCAATAATATTAAGTTGAACAAAAATGTTGTGGAATTAAAGTAAAGTAGCATAAATTAAATGTGAAGTCCCTCAGAGTGATGCTTAACTCTTGTTCTTCCAGCACTGCTCACAGCAGATACACACCATGGTACACACTCCAGTTTATCCTGGTCTACATCCTCACCCCCCCAGGAGGACTGTTGCTCCTAATGTATTCCTGTAAATGATTCAATTACTCTACATTCATAATAAAGCCAGTGGCTTTAAGGCCCCCCGTCCACACGGAGACGAAACGGAGACGAAAACGAACCAAATTCGATATCAAAAAAGTCTTCCGTCCACACGGAATCGGCTCAAGAAACGTGTCTGTCCACACACCGCCCGACCCGCTGGAGACGCTGTAGCACATATGCCGGGCCTGTAAGTGGCGCTGTACTTCCGCCACAAAATACACCAAAAGCAGCGAATAAGACCGATGACGATTATTATTATATTATTATTGTTGCTGATGGTTGTGGTAGAGGAGCTGTACATTTTGCACTAAAATCTGTATCATGGTCAGTAGCATCTGGAGCACTAACACAACCCTGTGATCCGCCATTGTTGTTGTTGTTGGCGAAACGCATCAGCAATGACGCGGGGGTGAGCAGGAGAGGTGGGGAGAGGCGGGGCTATGGCGTCATCGTTTTCAGGGAATGATCGTATAGGGCGTACACACGGAGCCGCAAGTCCCCAGACCTACCCACTTTGTGTATTTATCAACATGTATCGGATTCGGACTCCGAATCCGCGTTTCCGTGTCGGCCTCGTGTGGACGAACCGTCTTTACGATAGAGAACGTTAGCGGGTTCAACTGATATCGTCTCCGTGTGGACGGGGCCTAAGATTCAGTGTGTTATATGTGTGAAATTCTCCTTCAGGGGTGTTTTTAGAGGGGAGCAGTAGTTGTCCTGCTGCACACCTCGGCCTCTGCACCCCCCTCATCCGACGCGTCCCATCTCATTCCCTCAGCTCAGCTCCGCTCCATGATAACGTGTGCAGTGCAAACTGATGCTGAAGGATAAGGATCAGTATACTGACCTATTAACATTAGTTTTGCAGAAAAATATTTTCTTTTTTTGGCCAAACTTCGTTAATAATGTTTTTGGCATTTACAGTATATGAATTGTTATCAATTAAATTACACTTTATGATGAAATTGGTTATTTTCATATTAAAATCACTTTTGGATTGATTGACAGAGACCTGATACTGATAAGAAAAAACCTTTCTAACATTAAAGTGTTTTTTTCCTTGGAGAAATAAAGATGACATAATTTATTTACAATAAAACATGCAAAATCAAGGTTCTGGTTCCCATGGGAATCCTGCCATGACTGTGTCACATATTGACCATCCGCAAGTGGCTTTGCCATTTCAGGCAAATATCAGACCTGGAGGTGATATAAATAATAATGAATTCATTGGTCCATCATCAAAAAGAATGATTAGGAAAGATTTTTGGTCATTGATTCATCCAGGGTCATCTTAAAGTGTTTTCTGATTCCAACTTACCCCATTTGAAGGTCTGCGGATATTTGTAAATTTGTATATTAAAAACAGATATTTGCATATTAAAAACTTCTGAGGAAAAAAATATATTTGAGGATTGGTGAATGCAAATAATAAGACCTTCGCTACCTTGAGATGGAATAACTGCTAAAATCGTTTTTTTTTAACATCCAATGTGTAAAGCTGTTGCTTTTAAGTGTGGCATTTAACCAAAAGGTCTACATAATGTTCCCCTGTTGTTCTGATCGTAATTAACGGTACCAAAAATAGGAGAAAAGACTTCAGACACATCAGGCCCTGGTGTATGAGGTATAACAGTCATGAATTTTATCATAACTTGATTCACAGCAACATGTATGAAAGAAAATGAAAAACACTTGTCTTTGTCTGTAGCCATACATAATATATATGCACATTGTACCACACGGTTCACACATTTCAAGATATTTCACAACAACAGCACCAAAGAGCTTTTGATTGATTCCTCAACCCCGCTAATACATTCATTCATCCATTATTTTCCAGATATACTAATAATCTATTAGATACAGAAGTTAATAATTTACAATAAAATAACAATTTTAAGGTACATTTCTCATTTCCAGTACTTTTATACTACAATAATTCCATTCCGTCTCCACATGCATCAGCCTGCCCAAAGTGTTGAAGGCTGTGGATTTTGAAATGTTCACACAGGAAGGAACGGTTATTGAATTGTCCTAATGTTTGAATATCCTGTTACCTTGCAGTGCTGAACAAAGCAAGCAGCTTACTAATGCTGAAGAGCTGCTCCCTTTCAGAAACTCATTCCCTTGCCGAGCTTCTGCATGGAATTGAAACTGTACACCAATACTCTGAAACTCACAGTGGTATTAAAATCACACACAAAAATAGTCAGGTACTGCATCTTGAAGACGAAAATGCCACAAATTGAAGAATTTAGTTGTAAAATGTTAAAATCCTTACCAAACCATAGAGAAAACAACACTGGACAATTAAACCATCAAACTGCATGACAACACCTTCTCTAGATTACGTTTTAGTTTGGTCCAAATACAGATGGATATATAAAAGATATTTTTGTAAGATTCATTTTTGCGAGGTATCTTCGTAAGCATTTTGCATTGACAGGTCAGATGCATTGGGTCTGTGCTTACGCTGGCCTTGCAGTGACCTTATTAAGAGGGTCTTTTTTTTATCCCACAATCTTGTGATGAAAAATTGGCCTTGCTAGTTTATTCATAATGCTGCATTTTAAATTAACTTTCTTTTAATTTGCTGATTAGATCCAACAAACCGCTGCTCAAGTGTTTGACAACTCACTTTAGTGACATATCTACCCAACAAATTCAATGATTGAAACACGATCAGAAAGGTATCGTTGCTTTCCACTTTCTGTCACCAATCCTATACTTCCTGCTTTACGGTATTTACCACTTCTTTTTCAGCGATAGAGCTTTTGTGGTATAGGAAGCAGCCATATTCTCTGCCTGTGTATATTCTTATTTTGGGATTCATAGATAGGACTAAACATGTTTGCCAGCAACCTGAAAGATCCCCCAGAGTGTCAGAGTCATTCTAAACCTCTGTAACACAGACCTACACCAACATTTTGTGCAAAATCTTTCCATCGCCCCCCTGTCTTTGTTAGATGAGCTTGTGCTTGTAAGACGCCAGATGTGCAACTGGAATACATTAACTGCTACAGAACATAACAGACACAGATGAAAGAGAATGAGCAAAACCAAACAAAGACAGTGAAAGCCAGAAAAAACCCAAAATGTGTCCAGAGGAAACAGGAATCTGTCTGTGTGATAACAAAGCATCATTCCAGAATCTTCTTGTCCATGGATTCTTTGCCATTGGTCCGCGAGTAAGGCTCAAAAGCAGAGGAGCTCAGGTAGCGGGCGGAAAGTTCCTGCAGGTTACCCGCCAGCGAGCCGGCCATGGACAGGGGGTTGGAGGACATGCGGTTGGCCACGCCGCTGAGTAAGGAGGGCATGGGGAAGGAGAAGAGGCCGGCCACTGTCCCTGAGCTGCTGATGGCGGGCAGGGGGGGGCTGCCCCCCGCCGTGCCCGTGCTGCCCCCACTGCTGCTGCTGCTGCTGCTGTTGCAGGCCAGGGCCATGGAGGGGGGGCGCAGGGCGGAGCCGCAGTGGGGCAGGATGCCCGTCAGGCCTGGGGGGGTCAGCAGCCGGCCCTGCTCCAGCAGTCTGAGCACACTGCAGGTGGCCGCGGTCTCTGAGACCACCGAGCGCAGCTCCAAGTCCTTCCCCTGGTCCTTCTTCTGCTTAGTGCGCCGGTTCTGGAACCAGACCTTCACCTGGAAGGAGCACAGATGAGAGTGTTTTTTCTATGTAGGTTAACATACTGCAGGTCATCTTTATAAGTTATTGCCTTTAAAAGATGCAAAATATTTCAATATCAACATAAATACAGCATTAAAAAACATGTCTCTGGGGCCACAGAGCAGGGGCCCGTGTTCTGGGGTCTGGTCCCCACGCCCAGGACCCGGGTTCCAATTCGGCTCGGGACCATTTGCTGCCTGTCATTCTATCGGTCTCCCTGTTTCAACTTTGTCTCCACAATAATACGGATAAACTGAAAACAAAACATGTCTGGTGGTGGTGTAGTAATCACAAAATGTGCACCAAGTCATATTCACTGATACTAACCATAGCGCCTTGGTAGCTATGTGTTCACAACAAATGCCCGATAATTTCAACAGTGTCGGTGCAATCCTTACGGGGATTATTGTCTAAAAATCTCACAGGTTGGAGATAATCTCCAGCAAGCTTTGATAATGTGTTACTGCACAGAGCATGATGTGCTGTTACACAAACAGTTTGTTCACAATTAAAACAAATAAAGCAAATGCCTGTCCATCCCCTACTCAATCACAACACACACACACTGAAGAAACTGAAACGTTTACTTTAACTAAATGTTAAGTGTAATATATCAACTGATATATTACACATAACTGTATTAAGTTAATCGGAAACAATAATATTAAAGGTGGGGTAGGTAAGTTTGAGAAACCGGCTCGAGATACACTTTTTGTTATATTCCATGGAATGCTCTTAACATCCCGATAGCAATGAATATCTTAAGTGCTTTGACAAAAAATCCATAAAAAAATGTCATCTGTGGAAGCCGTAGTACTGTAAAAAGCACGACCAATCATTTTAGCCGGCCCGGCTAAAATAACTGGATGGCCTACCTGCCTGTCAGCCTTCCATCTGTGCACAAACTTATCTCGTGCCCTCATTGGTCATGTGCGCGTTCGTGTGTGTTGGAGGAGGGGCTCTCTAAGGAAGTGGCAGATTTTCTCCGGTTGTGTATTCTAGCGATCTCGAGCCGGTTTCTCAAACTTACCTACCCTACCTTTAAGTAAAAAAATATTAGGTTCAACTTTACTTACTGCTCGAACCTAATACAGTTATGTGAATTCTGTTGACATAATACATTGAATTAATGTCAATGTTTCAGTACACACACACACACACACACACACACACACACACACACACACACACACACACACACACACACACACACACACACACACACACACACACACACACACACACACACACACACACACACACACACACACACACACACACAGTGAGTGAGTGATTGCATTTGCAGAGGAGAGGGCTCACTGTCAGCAGGGAGTTAATTTAATCAAAAGTTTCTCGTGATATTCTTCAGCACTGCTAAACTCTGATCCTTTTACACTAAAAACAGTTCAGATCCAGATCTCAGCTCTCATGTGTCCTTTTGTCTTTGAAACAAACATGATAAATACGGAACAGGATTAATGCTGAATCTTTTTTGAGATCTGACTACAAGTGAAACAAATCTTTGAGATATGACATTAAAGTCAGAATTTTGGCGCATTTATTTTCTCAACTTTGGTCAGAACTAAAACAAATCACATGTGGCACTAATACTCTTCCGTAGATTTGCCAATTAAAGAACAGATTGAAATATTTTATGGTGGATGTGTTTATTGCTTGATGTTGTGATCGTGTGGCTGAATTGTGTATGGCGCAATCTATTTAGTGCTGAAGTTATAATAAGTGTGTTGTTTGGGTCAGTTATAAAGCTAAAGAATCCAAACCCTCCAAACAATAAGTGTAAGCTTTACGTCTTTCTGTGTTCAACATTTCAGTTTATTGAACATTGAGTATAATTTGTTTTATTTCATTTTTTTTAAGAATCTTTTTTAAAGACTAAACAATTGTTTGAATTTTTTTACATGAAAAAAATGATTTAAGTTGTTGGTCTACAGTCGATATTTCAAGATACAATTCAAATTTTGAACATGGGGATTCAGCTTCTAGAATTAGAACCTCGTAAGAAATTAAGAAATCCTAAATGTCTTCTTTGGAGAAGGATTTGATCTACTCCATCTGTTCTAGAAATCTTGCAAATGTTTTTCCCATTTTTGAGATTTTGCATGAAGTACGTACAGTATATTGAATAAGGGCAAAGGAGTCAAAAATACTTATAGCTCAATCGAAGAATTAAAAAAGGAATGCACTCTTAGTGATAATTGATCAATTAGGCTAAAGTCATCCATCACACTCAACTGATCCATTCAATTATTCTAATTTATTAATTATTCAGTTTCACATAATCTTCATTGAATACATGTCGAAATAAAAAAACAAAGCATTTCTATGATTTCTGTTATCACACCTGATTGTTTTAACATTGAACTAAATGTGTTCTGTAGAAAGCCATCAGCAGCAAGCCACCATCTTAATCCCAGCGACAGTGTGATCACATCGGATTGTTCCCTTCACTTCAGTGGGCGGATGAACTCTTCACGAGCTGATAAACACCATCACACATAAAAAAGATCCAACATTTGTGTTTGCTGCTACAGACTGCCCACAAGAAACATCTTGCTCATGTCAGAGGTGACATTCAGTGCAAAGAAAACAAGGTGAAGCTGGTCGCCCAAACAAAGATGATTAACTGTGCACACGGCAAATGGCTGTCACTCTTTAATGCAGCACCCCGTGAGTACCAGGGAACAAAATGTTAATTTCACCATGTTGTCATTAAAAGTCATTTCATAAGGACATGAATCAGACTCTGGGAAATATGCCTTTGACCTGCATCATTTTCTATATTACCTTTATGTGAGCAAATACAATCTTCAGGCACTTAGTTACCTTGTATTGAATAAAAAGAAATATCAGCAGCTGTTTTGGTCCAATAAAAAAGGTAAATATTTCAAATATAAAAAAGGAATAAGTATGTAAAATAAATCAAATGAACTGTGAGCGTGTTGTACATCATCACACAGATCAGAGTTGTGGCTTTGTGAGAAAGGTTGACCTCTCGCAGACTCAAGGTCAAGCTCTGCCGCCGGGCTACGACAGTTAGCACAACACACCAACCCATGGCGATTTGCACATTTAAAAACAACTCGAGCTGACCACAAACAGACGCTGACGTCTTCTGGAGTCAGAATCACACACACTGACCTGCCGACACGCACCCTACGACCCATCGCTGACCCATGACAGGACATTAGGAGACAGCCTTCTACGGCCTTTTGTCTGTTATTTTAGCAGATTTAGGTTACAATGTCAAACACTCCATAATCTATACTGACACGCACTAGCTTTATTTAAAACGCCAATGCATTTACTTTAAATGTATACACTGAAAAAACTGAAGCGTTGACTTTAAATAAATGTATTATGTCAAAAGATTTCACATAACTATGAGGTGAGTTGGAAGCAATAATATTAAGGTAAACCTAATACTTCTTTTATTTAAACTTGATTTAATTGCTTTCAACTAACCTAATACAGTTATGTGAAATCTGTTAACATAATACATTTAATTAAAGTCAATGTTTCAGTTTCAGTGTACATACAATAAGAAATAATTCTGCGTGAAATCTTTAAATGCATCCAGCATCGCGTATTCAAAACACTGAACTTAATTAATAGACATGTCTTTGAATACTAACACTCAACAACAACACTTCAGATTTGTATTGATTATTGGTGCCATTATTGTTTACATCTATAGTGCCGGTAGAACAGGCCTTTTCCATCTCTGCTCAAACTGTAATTATGTGTGTGAGAATACCGCTTGGTATATGGACGGTAAATGATGGCATCTGTAAAATACAATATAATACAAACAATCTTCTAAAATTTATTTAATTATGTACGTCACTGATTACACGTGAAGTAAAAATAATTGTTTGTGTAAATTCACCTTTCTCTGTGACAAATAAGTGATCGTAATAGGATTATCTGAATTGAAAATAGATGATTGTAATTTGTTAAAAAAACATAAAAATATATATATTTACACTTTGCATTATTACTATATTAATTAAAAGAAAGGCACCTGTTATGGCTCATGCATTTGAGATTCAAGTTGAATCATTCCAATGTTTTTCATCCAGTGTGAACAGCTTTCATACCTGAGTTTCAGACAGGTTGAGCTGCCGGGCCAGCTCTGTGCGCTCCCTCCCGACCACGTACTGACACCTCTGGAACTCCATCTCCAGCCGGTACAGCTGCTCCGCTGTGAAGGAGGTGCGGGTCCGCTTGGGCCGGTCCAGATCCAGACCCTTCGGAAGGATGATCTCTCGGATAGAGCCTTTAGCATCTGCAATAAAGAGAGGGGACAATTACAACAGAGACATGCCTTTCATTCAGGGTGCACACTGGTCATGTGCTATATTATTATTATTATTATAGTTATTATTATTATTATTATTATTATTATTATTATTATTATTATTATTATTATTATTATTATTATTATTATTATTATTATTATTATTATTATTATTATTGTTGTTGTATATTGAAGTAATAGTAGGAGCATAGTGGAGGTCCGGAGAATGTATAGTTATGACTCAAATTCAGATTTTATTTTAAAATAAAGTGCATTTGGAGTTAATGTAACACGATGTACTTATAGAGAATATATCATTCATATTGATGAATTATCCTTTACATCTATGAGTTAACATCATCCTATGTTTGTAATTATTATGGAAAATCTAAATTAAATCTTATAGGGAAAACTCCAACATCTGACATCAATTTGATTAAGATGACTTTCTAAATATACATTTATATGTATTAAAGTGTTTACCAATTTGAAGACATAAGAAGTAAAGATTACAGTCATTGAATCAGAATGACAGAAATGTGTTTCACGTCGGTTCACTGAGAATACTCGTGTTACAACCTGAGAGAAATGACAACAAAAGAGGTAGCTTTAAGATGAAAGCAAAAAGTATGTGTTATTTCCTTTCAAATATATTATTAAATTGACTATAATTTTAAATATGTGCTGAATAAATGTAGCGGAAATCAATCAATTTCATAATTATTTTCTTTTCAAAAAACCTCTTTCTCTATATTTTAAGTAGTGAGCTGCTATGTTTAATTTAATTTTGTCATGCGAATCCACAGTTTTTGGTGTTTTATAAATTATATTTATAGTAGATTTTGATCCTGCATGATAAATTACATAAATCGCTCTGTGGGGGCAAATGCTGCACAGTATTTATAACCTCAAATATCTGTAAAGACAAACTCGCCTGCTTCTTTTGTTTGGTGAATTTTAAGTCTTATTATTTATCAACTACAAAGTGTAATGCAGCACATACAAAATAAACCCTGTAGGAATGTTTCTGTTATAAGCCTGACCTTTCACACATTTAAATGTACCCAGGAAAATAAATGTGAATTGTTCATTTATCATAATAATAATAAAATCGTAATAATTACCAATAAACATGATTTTAAAACGTATTATCAAAGTATGAAATCTAAAGAAAAAATGAAACCGTCATGGTGCTAAAAAAAAAGTCTCATGACCAAAATGAAGGCGCAGAATCTTTGGTCATGATGTTTATTTGGCCGGCCTATAATTTAAGATATATATCTTAAATACAAATGTAAAAGCTCTTTTTCATAACAAATCATTGTGTTTTCTTACAGTATGTTTATATAATTGTAAAAAATCTCCATTGTAAAAAAGTCTCCATTGTAAACTGCTTATGTGTAAGGGGTTATTTTGCTATCAACTTTAAATTAAGTGAAATCCTCCTTAGTCTCAACTTTCCCACAATGAAACTACAAATGCCCCCTTCTCATTATGTAGTCCCTGAAGCTACTCTCTTATTTCCTGGTTCTTAAAGGCATCTATTGTAAGAGAAGTTTAAACAATGTTTCAGAGGAATCTTTATGATCTCTGAAGTACGACACTGCAAGTTAAAAAAAGGAAAAGCCCCAGCCTTACCTCGGACCAGTATCCTCCGGCAGTAGTCCGGGTCCCCCGTGCTCCCCCTGCTCTTCTCGCAGTTGTCCACGGTCCCAGAGGGAGAAAAGGAGTCCTGCTGCTCCTTCAGGAAGCTTTTGGACAGGCTTCCTTGGGAGTCCTTGTCGTCTTTCCCCTTCTGTAGTCCATTCTTCAGTCCCTTCCCTTCTGTCTCTTGGTTGTACCTGACCTCCATGCTCAGTTTATCCTCTTGGACCTGTGGCTCTTTTTTCCCTTTTGTCAGGTGAAAAATAGGAGATTACGGAGAACACAGTGCACCAGATTGTCTGGACAGTGTGGGGTTTAGTTTCAAAACAGCACCTTTCAGCAGGGCAGAGACAGCTATCTAATGTCTGGTGAAATACTCCCGTCTGTCGACCAAGGAGCCCTATTATCACTGAGCAAAGTCCCTTGCCCAATGATCATGGACTTCTCAGCGAAACTCAACAGTTATTCAATGAGCCCCTTTCCTCGTTACATAGACAACAGGCTGATAGATGATCGCCAAATAATCAGAGCCACGGATGCGCACTCGCTGTTTCAATTGATTACGGTAATTTTGCTGGATCAAAATTTGCATAACCTCATGAATACACTGAATTGTTTGTGGAAATAGATCAGGTCTTGATAGAGGAGTTTGCTTATCCCGTCCCCCTACAGTTTGCCTGCTCTCAGCCCAGAGAATAAAGACAAATGATTGGTCTTGCCTCGCAACCAAGCCTCAGTGAACCCAACATGAAGGCACACAATCACAGAGGTACGACTCTTCCGTACCTAAAGAAAGTTCCCGGGCGCTTCGTTCTTCCTTCCACTGAACATAGCCAGACATTTTCCCCCCGACTTTTCACAGCGCACCTGATTGCCACAGCATGCCAGGAAACTTTAATCCTGTTTTTCCCTTTGATTCTCTCACTAATCAATGGAATTCTGTAATGTGTGGATCTCACCACTATGCTCTTGTAGGCAGGAGACACTGGGAGCGAGCCAGAGATTGGAAGAGAGAGAGACAGCGGAAAAGGATAACCAACAAATCCTCGCCGATCAGAAAGTATCAAGGCGTCCACGACCCGGCCAGTTAAAACACTGATTGTGTTAAAGTTTCCGTGTTCATTCAGATACTACGCGCCTACCTATGGAGGTCCTGGCCGCTAACGCCACATCCTTCAGTATTCAAATGATTGCACCCCGGAGGCCATCCTCAGCTCTCATAATCTTAACCTGCACATTTGGAAAAGACAAAAGGGGGAACAAAGCTTGTCATTAGTGTTTAGGCTGCCTACACTCTCTCTCTCACACGCATACCTCTGGAATGGCCCCTACCTCTCTCCACCACTCGCTTCCAGCCCACTACCCACCCACCCATCCAACCACCAACTCTTAGCTATTTTTATTGTCAGTGCAACAATATCTCTGAACACAGCAGTGGCCAGTAATCCAATAAGACCATTGATTAGGCCACAATGATTCAATTCAAACCGGTGGCCCAGTGCAAGGAGCATTCTCTAGCCCTTCTTGTCACCTTAGCTGGCCAGAAGCCCTCTTCAATCTGCCCCCCTCCCCGAGTGCCATTCACGCCTTTATGGGAAACAGAGAGGAAAAGGAGTGAAAGATGGCAATTATCTAATTGGACTATTAACAAACAATTCTGCGAGTGTGGCTGCCCAGCAGCAGTCTCGGGGTGGGTTTAAGGGCGCATGTTGGACTAACTTTATTCACTGAGTGTTTGGGGGCTGCTGCTTGAAGAGAGGCAGGATCCATTGTTTGAGAAAGGTAAAAAAGAGGCTAAAAAGGGAGCGACTAAAGGGAACCCGGGCTTTTCAGGCTGCGCGCAGAGCCCAGCCTAAATAGAACAAGGACGCAGCGTCTTGGCCTCTCAGCTACACACAATGGCTGAGCAGGAGAAAAGACTGATGTGTTCCGTGTCCACATTCCCAAAAAACATCACACACTCAGTGCCGCAACGTGTGAAGAATATTGCTTATAGTTTACAGCATGTTATCTATTTTACATCATCTTCCAATGGTAAATTGCTTTATGGGATTTCAATTGATAGATCTGTATACATGTAAGAGCCCATTCCTACTGATATCAGCTTTGTAAACAATGCAGACCAACAGAGACATTGCACACTGGAAAAACTGAAACCTTGACTTCAATCAAATGTATGTCAACAGATTTCCCATAACTGTATTAGGTTAGTTGAAAGCAATAATATTAAGATAGACCTAATATTATTATTTAAACTTGATATTATTGCTTTCAACTAACCTACTGTATACCTTTAATTAAAGTCAACGTTTCAGTGTAGTGCAAATCCCGTACAAATTGTGAGAAACATGAAATAGAAGAAAAAAAACATTGATACTGTACACAGACTCTCCTGAGTTTGTACTGGTAGATACAGGTTTCCTTTAATGTTCATTTAGTCATTTGAAAGGTAGATATTCCTCTCATCGCATTTGTTGGATAACACCATAAGCAGCAATTATGCTGAACGTGCATTACCTGCTGTAAAGGTTTCAGAGATAAGGTGTGTGTGTCCTTGTTTATTGTGTTCAGTAGCTGTCTTTGGAGAAACCATAGAAACGCTGAGTTCAGAAAATTCAAATTAGGTTGATGATACGCTGTGTTTTATTTTCGTACAATTACTGTTGTTAGACAAGTCAGACTGAGAAATGTATGAAATACAGGGAAGAGCTGTGCAGAATCTGTAGCACACTGTCAGCTGACTGCTGCGGCCAGCAGGAAGCAAACCTTCCACTTTATTAAATGACCTGAATGAAGTCAACATTTATATGAAACTCACACACACACACACACACACACACACACACACACACACACACACACACACACACACACACACACACACACACACACACACACACACACACACAAACACACACACACACACACACACACACACACACACACACACACACACACACACACACACACACACACACACACACACACACACACACACACACACAAACTGAAGTTTACTCACCAGCATTATCATCAGTAATACACTGGTCATATTTACATTCGTCCTCAGTGTCAGTCTCCACAGAGCTGAACGCTGCGCTGTAACGTGACCCCGCTCTGACCGGGTTATTTCAACATCGAAATTACAGATGTTCTCTGAACCCGTCTGATGTCTGGTTAGCAATAAATATGCTCAAGACACACAATCAAAATGAAGGGATTGCATTTTCAAAGGAGGAAATGGGATTTTTTGTTTGCTTATATACGCCTTCTCTGCTGCTATGACTGTGGCACGCAGTCTGTTAACACAGTCAAGGCAAACTGAAGTAACAACTGTTGCTATGCCTCGACACTTTTAATGCCAACTGTAAGCCTGCTCTTTGTTGCCCTGTCATCAGGACCCAGAGCTACTTGGCACTTTGTGGCAGAGCCTTTTGGGTTCTCTAACAGAAGGTAGGTTGCCGTGTTGAGCGCAGGCCTTGGAGAGCCTTGATGTCTGAACGACAACATGCTAACTGAAGATGAATGGTTACATTCAAAGCCCTGCTTTACGTTTACAAATGTGGTGATTATGTTCCACAGTAAGAGAGCAAGCTGTTCTTGAACCCTCTAGATAAAGAGCTTCTTTCCATCTATGCCGAGGGCTCCACTGGCAGCTGAGCTGAAAAAAGTGTGACGGTTTTCACAGCGCGGAATATTATCCTGCTTTATTCTCATTTAGTTCAAAATCCTTGGTGCCTGATAAAAGGGGCTGTTGTAGTTACTGATGGTGTTTAGTGAACAAACTATCATACAAATTAACCTACATCTGGGCCGTTGAAATTTACACATTTTAACAACTAAGCTACTAATTGGGATTAATTGCTATGTGAGTTGGTTCCTGGTGTAAAAGCAGAGACTGGAGCTAACAGAACAATAAAGTGCAAGTGAAAGGCCTTTAGGATTACATCCGGTGTTTTTTTCATCGCGTTATTGTCAATACATTCAGTTTAAGGACCACTACCCACAATGCATTCTGCAACACGTTATGTTCAGGATGCTCTGCCTCCCTGATACCATTCCCTGAATTGTTCTCATGACAGGACCTGCAGCGTTCACCTTGTTTGTAATGCCTAACATAGAGGGGATCAAGGTTCTGAAGTGTGAGGATTCTACATCATCACCCAGCTTTCTGAAAGTCCCTGCTTTCATTATGTTTCTGAAACTCAATCAGACCTTGGCAAATTGTCCTACCCTGTTGTTATTATTATTATTATTATAATTATTACTATGATTTGGACTAAAGACATTTTATGTATGTACATAGAAAAAATGCCGTTAAGCTCAGAGGTCACTTGTGTTTACGGTACTAAATGTAATTATGTCATTTTAAAGACAGAAAATATAGCAGTAATGACACACTAATCTGTTGTCGGCAATACATTTCAAGTGTGACATACCAGACAGCCTAAAACCTGCAACAAAGCCTCTGCAGTAATTGATTTTTTCTGTACATTCTCTGTGAGTAGTTTTAGATAACACTCTTTTGTCCCGCAGACAGCGCCTTGCTGTAGTAATTGTCACAGGTGTAATTTGAGCAGTTCCTTTGTGCCTCTGCAACAGTTACATCCCCATTGGCAGTCATGGTGTGCATTGAGACTAAAACGTGAGGGGAACAATGGAAAGCATCATAAAAGCTTTGAAAATAAATCACGTTTTTTCTTCCCCTCTCTCAGCACTCAGCCCAATATTTGTCAGAGCAGATGGATTTTCTTTCTTTATCAGGGCAAATCTTTTGGGAGTGTTTGGAAACATGGCAGGCCTGACTGTGACGCTGCGCGACTCGCCGTTTAACCTCATCTTATTTGTATTGGCTGATGCAGAATTACAGCAGATTAGTCCTGCTGGGAGCTGGAGTGATTAAGCTGCATACAGCTGTTGAACAGTAAACTAAGAAAGCAGCATGTCTGCAGAAAGGAATTACAAATAGTGTGTCATTTGGGCCATATTATTTGCATATAAACCTGTTTAATCAGTGGAAAAGTGTGGAGGTCGTGAGATGCTGAACTCACAATTCAAATTTTTGTTTTGTTTTTGTCAACAATTCTCATAAAAAGACACCAACCATGTGTTTAGTGTTTCTCTAGCTGTATTTCTTCTTGACTCCGGCTCTCAGCTCCAAACAGGTGGGCTCCTACTGATTTATATATCTTTAAATATGTCCCATGAATATTTACCTTCCTTTTAAAGGTGAGGGAGTGCATTTTTTGGGACCTATTTTTTAAAGCAGTTAAATGTTCAATTAAAAATAAACTGGTGTGTGTGTGTGTGTAACTATATTTGTATGATAATACTTTCTACTTTTACTTGAGTAACATTTAGAATGCCAGACTTTTACTTGTAACAGAGTATTCATACACGCTGGTACTACTACTAAGTTCAAGATCTACTTCTCCCACCTCTGGTCCGTTTTTTTTTTTTTCAATTGTTTTGCCACACGGTTTTCATCAGTCCCTCAGCAGGCTTTAAGACCTGTACGTCCGGTTTCTCAGGACAAAGTGGAATAGCTTTGGAGAGATGAGAAGGAGCCAGAGTCGCAGTCAGATACAAGCTTTGACTGTGAGACTTAAACATTGTTATGATGCTTTAGACCAGTGCATCTTTACCTAAAGGTAAAAGCATTCTCATACATGCTGAACAAAGGTAAGTGATTCACTCTGGTAATGTCTAATTACCGTTGTATCAAAACATCCTTTTTATTTCATTTTGCCGTATAAAAGATGTCCTTGGTGCTTCATTAACTTTCAGATTTTTCTTTTTTTGCGGATGTGAAGTTTGTATAAAGCCAAAGTACCTCCATTAAACTAAACTGCTGTAAATATGTGTGTAACTCAGACATGTAAATACTCATCCTCTACATTATATCCATTGTGTTACTGTTTATGGATTATAGCTGACCAGAACAGTCTGTCCAGAATAAAAGCTGTTTAATTGTCACTTTTTAAACACTTCCCTAAATCCTGTCAAAGACTTCAGGACACTGCCGGGATGTGAAGTCAGCTGGGAGTAATATTAAATGACTTTATTATATGGATTTAAATTGAAAACAATAACATTTTAAGATACGCTGTCGAAAGAAAATGTTTATCAGCCCCTTCAGGTTACAAAAAAACCCTAATTCCCACAGACAGTGAAATCTGTGTTCTCAGTTGTAGCTATGTCGCTGACACTAACTCACCCTGAGTCACCAAGCATTTCCCCAGACATTCACAATCTCACTGATCACAACATTAGACAAACATCATATTACAATGTGTTTGTTACTCTATCCAATCCCATACCTACAATGAATGAACACATTTGTGATGAAATCATATTCTGATTGGTTACTCTTCCAGCCCATAATCAAAAGGCCAATTCAGCAGTATAAATGATGATGCTGGAAAACATGTCAGTCACACATTTGCATATGAAGGTTCCTGTGCCAGGCAACATTCAATATTAGAAGGTTGTGTGGGACACACAGATGCTGTTGTGTTGTGTATCAGCGGAGATGTGTCACTACTAATCCTCTGACGCCCTCGTGTGGCCATGGACGGTAACACTCCTGAGGGTAAAGGCTCAGAACATCAACATCATTCATCATCTGAGTGCACTGTTGGAAGAAGTACTCCGATCCTATACCAAAAAAGTAAAGTAAAAGTAAAGTACTCCACTACAAGTGAAAGCCTTATTTCAAAATTATACTCAATTAAAAGTAAAAGTATTTGCATCAAAATATAATTAAGGACAAAAAGTAAAAGTACTCATAATGCACAATGGACCATTTCAGATTCATATAAAGTACAGAAGTCAGCTTATTGTACTTCAAGTAACAAAAGTAAAAGTACTTGTTATGCAGAATGGATCTTTTCACAGTATTTTATTATTATGGTTATTATATCATCCTGTTTTTATATATGTAAGAGCATTTGAGTATTAGTATTAGTAATGTTAGTATTATACCATTTTTTACGACCCCTCGCTCTCTGCTCTGTGGGTGTTTCTCAATCGCGAGTAAAGCTGCTTCAGAGCCACTATTTCAAGCATACTACGTCATCGAGTGCCGCCGAAGTACTGTTCCAATCTCCAGCATACTTGGAAATCTACCGAGCCCGGCGTACTCCGTTTGGAGAAATATCGAGGCTGCACATGAGTAGACTCCGCGGTCTTAAAATCCCCACAATGCTTTGCGCACGGACCAATTTCCAAAATCTGTGGCGAAAGATGTAAGGCGGGGCCTCTCATATGACGCACACCTGCACACTTGCTAGCGTGTTCCACTCTTCGGGTGTTTCTCAATCGCGAGTACGCTTGCTTGGTAGCACATATCTTCCGAGCATCTTGCTTCAGAAGCGAGTCAAGAATACTTCCTGGCATTCGGAAAACGAAGAGTGGAACAGGCTAGCAAGTGTGCAGGTGTGCGTCATATGAGAGGCCCCGCCTTACATCTTCCGCCACAGATTTGGGGAAATTGGTCCGTGCGCAAAGCATTGTGGGGATTTTAAGACCGCGGAGTCTACTCATGTGCAGCCTCGATATTTCTCCAAACGGAGTACGCCGGGCTCGGTAGATTTCCAAGTATGCTGGAGATTGGAACAGTACTTCGGCGGCACTCGATGATGTAGTATGCTTGTGGCTAGTGGCTCTGAAGCAGCTTTACTCGCGATTGAGAAACACCTTTTGTTTTCCAAATGTCAGGAAGTATTCTTGACTCGCTTCTGAAGCAAGATGCTCGGCAGACATGTGCTACCAAGCAAGCGTACTCGCGATTGAGAAACACCCACAGGGTGTCTGCTGCTCTCTGCCAGCAGCAGACAGGGAGGGTCGTTACTGGAGAGTGGAGACACCTGTGAGTGTCTCCACAGGCCTCAAACCTCATTTGTTCTCTCTCTGTTCCCAGTGTGGTTTGTCACTCGCCTGACACACACACACACACACACACACACACACACACACACACACACACACACACACACACACACACACACACACACACACACACACACACACACACACACACACACACACACACACACACACACACTCACACACACACACACACACATTGAACACACTGAACACACTGAAATGAGAAATGCAGAAAAGTGAATTGATTTGAATCAAAATTATTAAAGCTCATTTGTGACCTGCTCCATCGAAATCAGTCGCATTGACCTGAAGACACATTTTGAGTTGTATACACTGTTGGAAAGAGGAGATTCCTAGCTTTCTAATGATATCAGGATTGTTGTTGTACTCCACATATTAAGCAAAATATGTCACATTATATAATGACTGTCACCGAGTCATCATTTTGAGAAAAAGGCCTTCAAAGTTTCCTCTTCTCTGGGATCCATCGATCTGATTGATTATTAGCAGAGCAAATGATCAAAATACTACGGAGGGAAGATATTTTCATTTGGATTACTGGTCTGGGGGAAGCTCGCGAGTGTGTGTGTGTGTGTATACAGTTCTATTTCGTCCCTACTGACCGCCAGAGGCGGTGCTTTTAGCACTGGATATGTCCATCGTGCGCATGCGCAGTACGAGTACCAATATCAACAAAGTCACCTGTGACCCACGTGACACCGGCTATATCAGCCAGTGTCATCAGAGGATCTGTTCCTTTCATCTTCTCGCTGCGCGAGAGTACCGTGGCTACACTATTGTAGCCTACAGCGTTCAGTTGGAACGTTTGGATTTAAGGATTTCTCTGCATCCAGCTGGCTGCGTGTAGCTTCGCGACTGATCCAGTCGGAGCCGCGGGATTACCCGTCCTCCAGGAGCTGCGGCCGGCTGCGCAGAAAACTTCAACGGACAGGTTGGTGTCGGCTTGGTCGGTGACGGCAGTGTTTCCACTCCCTCTCCCAGCTAGGTTGTCCTGATTTCTGTCTTGGTTGCTACCTGGCTTGAACTTTCTGGTGACGGTAGCGTTTCCGCCCCCTCTCCCAGGAGTTGCCCTTGTTGCGTTCTCTGTACTTTTCTGATAGCGCGGCGTTGCGCCAAGCTATCATTAGCATCCTGAGTTCCAGCTTGTGTTGTGTCCTCTTGTTTAGCTAGTTAGCAGTAGCGCGGCTCAGCCTAACTGTGTCCTGCCTGGTCAGCCACTTTGGCTGACGCTTGAGGTAAGCACTGGATTACCCGTGCTGGTTTTTCTTTAGAAGCAGTTTCCTTAGCTTGTTTCGCTATTTTACTCAACCAGTGAAGGCAGTGTTTTCACCCCCGCTCCTGGTAAGAGTGTTCCTTGACTGTGAGCAGCAGCCGGCTGGCTAGCTGCCCTGTTAAGCTTCCTTATTTGGTAGCTCTGTGCTTCGTTTACTCAGCTAGGTGAAGGCAGTGCTCTCGCTCCCCGCTCCCTCTGCTAGTAGCTTTGCACTTTCATTTACTTAGCTAGGTGAAGGCAGTGCTCTCGCTCCCCGCTCCCTCTGCTAAGTAACGCGGGTGTACCCCATTACACCCCTCTCGTGTTCGGCGAGTAGGAGCAGGGCTCTACTCCTTCCGTTCAGCAGGTAACTGGTGAAGGCTGTGTTCTCGCACCCCGCTCCCGGTTACGCTGCATCCGGCTACCTACATGATGGCTCATCCATGTAGCGCCTGTATAGCTTCTCTCGAGCCCGAGGATGGCCACGACCGCTGCCCCTCTTGCCTTGGTCTCGAGCATTTGAGGGAGGGTCTCACGCAGGACGCCTGCATGAACTGTAGCTGCATGCCTTGGGCGCTTAGAGCGGCCAGAGTCGCAGAGGTGGAGCGTCTGGCAGAAGCCAACGGACACCTCTCCTTGTCGCATCTTCCCCTAGGTCAGTTTGGCCGTTCCCGGCGACCCGAGGGAGCGATGGCTACGGGTTCGCCCCCTAACAGGCTGTCCTCTAAGGTGGATCGGTTAGCCGCCGACATGGACATGATGAAGTCGCTCCTCTTAGCCCTTCAACCAGGGGCCGGTATAGGGGCTGCTGGCTTGCCGCCTGCCCCTCCTTCGGTTGCCGCACCTCTGCATGAGGATGCCATGTCACTAGCGGCCTCGGCTAACCTCTTCAACGAAGAGGTGGAGGACGAGGCCCCGCTCACTTCCGGGGAGGCTTCCCACTCCTCTGCTCAGGGCTCTCTGCAGGGCGTGGAGGATGCCTCCATGGCGGCCATTATTCGTGCGGCCCTGGCACACTTGCAGCTTCCTGTTCCGCAGGCCGACGCGGCTCAGGCTAGCGCCTTCTTCAGGCGTAGCCCTACCCCTGTCCCCCTCACTGTTCCTCCTTCGGAGGAGTACCTGAGGGAGCTCCATGCATGCTGGAGAGACACTAAGGCCCTCTCCCGCTTCAGCTCTGATAGCCGGACCCTGGCTGCCATGCAGGATCCGGCGAGGGTGGGGCTGGGTCGCATGCCACCCATCGAGCCTGCCATCGCCTCCCTGATTCTGGCTCCTGATGAGGCCCTAAGGCCTGACGCCAGGTGCCCTCTGCCTCAGTGCAGGGTCACTGACAAACTGCTCTGTAAGGCCTACGACGCAGCGGCACGCATGGGTCGTATCGGGAACTCTCTCTCCCATCTAATGCTGGCCGCCTCCGCCTCTCTGCAGCAGGCTCCGGCTGAGTCTTCTTTGCTGGGCCTCAGTGACGCTTCACTGCAGGCCTTTGCCCTAATGACTAGGGAATTGGGACGAGTTATGTCCCTACTGGTGCAGACTCGACGCCAGGTTTGGCTGGCTCAGTCACCACTAACGGAGACATGTAGGAGTGTCCTCCGCGGCGTGCCGGTCGAACCAGGGGAGCTGTTTGGTGCAGCTGCCCTGGCGGCACTAGAGGGTGCTGCCCAAGCTAGACAGACCAGGCAGCAGCTCTCGGGTCTACGTAGGCCTGTGCCTACTCCCAGCAGGCCCAGGGGCCCCTCTAGCAGCCGCACTCTGCCACTGGCTTTCAGTGGTGGTCTGCGGAGGTCCCAGCGGTTTACTCAACCGCCTCCTAATGACTTTCGTGCCCCCGGTCGCCAGCCCTCTAGGCAGCCCCGGGCCCCACAGCCTTACCGCCGCCCCCCAAGGGGTCGGGGGGCTAGGCCCTGAAGTCCCTGGGCCGGTCGTCGGCTGCTTTTCCCAGCAGCAGCTCAGCTACTGGGCTGCCTGTACTACCGACCCTTGGGTGGTTTCCACCCTAACCCAGGGATACGAATTGCAGTTTCGACGCCGGCCCCTAGCCTTCGGCCGGGTCAAGATGACGGTTGTCAGCGACCCGGCGAAGGCCTTAGCTCTGGCCCAAGAGCTGTCCGTCCTCTTGGCCAAGGGCGCAATCGAGCCAGTGGACCCCCTGCTTCAGTCCGGGGGGTTCTACTCGGCGTACTTTCTGGTGAGCAAGAAAGTCGGCGGATTTCGTCCAGTACTGGACCTCAGAGGAATCAACAGATTCCTGAGGGTGCTGCCCTTCCACATGCTGACCACAGCAAGGCAAGGCAAGGCAAGGCAAGGCAAGGCAAGGCAAGGCAAGGCAAGGCAAGGCAAGGCAAGGCAAGGCAAGTTTATTTATATAGCACCTTTCAACACAAGGTAATTCAAAGTGCTTTACAAAAATGGAAGACATTTTAAAAATGGCATTTAAAATCAGTCATTAAAAAGGAAAGATAATAAAATAAAGATTAAAAGAAAAAATACATGGATAAAAGTTAAAAGTTACAGTGCAGTTTAAGATGTGAATAGTTCAATTAAAAGCAGCGGCAAAAAGAAAAGTCTTCAGCCTGGATTTAAAAGTAGTAAGAGTTGCAGCGGACCTGCAGGTTTCTGGGAGTTTGTTCCAGATATTCGGAGCATAATAACTGAATGCTGCTTTACCATGTTTAGTTCTGACTCTGGGGACAGAAAGCTGACCAGTCCCTGAAGACCTGAGGGTTCTGGATGGTTCATAATTTAGCAGTAGGTCAGACATGTATTTTGGGCCTAAACCATTCAAAGCTTTATAAACCAGCAACAATATTTTGAAATCTATTCTTTGACACACAGGAAGCCAGTGTAAAGACTTCAGAACAGGAGTGATGTGATCCACTTTCTTAGTGTTAGTGAGGACTCGAGCAGCGGCGTTCTGAATTAGCTGCAGCTTTCTAATAGATTTTTTAGTGAGGCCTGTAAAGACACCATTGCAGTAGTCGAGTCTACTGAAGATAAAAGCATGGACAAGTTTTTCCAAATCCTGCTGTGACATTAGTCCTTTAATCCTAGATATGTTCTTTAGGTGATAGTAGGCTGATTTAGTAACTGTTTTAATGTGACTGTTGAAACTCAGGTCAGAGTCCATGACTACACCTAGATTTCTGGCTTTATCTGTTGTTTTGAACATTGCAGACTGAAGCTCAGCGCTAACTTTTATACGTTCTTTCTTGGCTCCAAAAACCATTACCTCAGTTTTATCTTTGTTTAATTGGAGAAAGTTCTGACACATCCAGTCATTGATTTGTTCAATGCACTTACTCAGTGTTTGAATTGGAGCATAATCTCCTGGTGAAATTGTTACGTAAATTTGTGTGTCATCCGCATAGCTATGGTAACTTATTTTGTTGTTTTTCATTATCTGAGCCAGTGGTAGCATGTAGATGTTAAAGAGAAGAGGCCCCAAGATGGAGCCTTGAGGTACCCCACATGTCATATTTGTCAACTCAGATGTGTATTTACCTATAGAAATAAAGTTTTTTCTGTCCTTTAAGTAGGACTCAAACCAATTTAGAACTGTTGCCGAAAGTCCCACCCAGTTTTCTAGTCGGTCTAGTAATATGTTGTGGTCAACAGTGTCAAATGCAGCACTGAGATCTAATAATACTAACACTGAAGTTCTGCCACTGTCTGTGTTTAAGTGGATGTCATTGAAGACCTTTACAAGAGCAGTCTCAGTGCTGTGGTTTGGACGAAATCCTGACTGGAACACATCCAAACAGTTATTTAAATGCAAGAAGTTACTCAACTGTTGAAATACTACTTTTTCAATGATTTTACCTAGAAATGGCAGGTTTGATATTGGCCTGTAATTGTTCATTACTGAGGCATCTAGATTATTCTTTTTTAAGAGCGGTTTAATGACTGCAGTTTTCAGGGCCTCTGGAAAAATACCTGAGTGAAGAGATGTGTTTACTATATGAAGTAGATCTGAGGCCATGCAAGGAAAAACATCTTTGAAAAATCCTGTTGGAATAATATCAAGGCAGCAGGAGGAGGATTTCAGAAGTTGAATAATGTCCTCTAAGTTTTTACCATTAATCTGATGGAATTGTGTCATGGTGTTTGAATTGATATTAGGTGGACATAGGGACAAAACATTTGCTGTACCTGATGTAGAGGCACTGACTGCTTGTCTAATTTTCTGAATTTTGTCAGTGAAGAAGGAGGCAAAATCATTGCACGCCCTGGTGGATAGAAATTCAGAGGCTACTGACACTGGGGGGTTAGTTAGTCTGTCGACGGTAGCAAACAAGGCACGTGCGTTGTTTTTGTTTTTGGTAATGATGTCAGAGAAGAAAGACTGTCGTGCGTTTTTCAATTCCAAATTATAAAGGCCAAGTCTCTCTTTATAGATTTCAAAGTGAACCTGGAGATTTGTTTTTCGCCATCTACGTTCAGCTTTTCGACACTCTCTTTTTTCTGTTCTCACGGTCATGGCCTTTCTCCATGGAGATATTTTCTTGCTAATCACTTCCTTTACCTTAGTTGGAGCAATGGTATCTATAACATTTTTAATTTTTGAATTAAAATGATCTACTAGCTCATTTACTGAGATGTTAGCAGGGGCAAGTGTGGATGAGAAATTATGAGTAAACATTTCCCTAGTATTTTCAGTTAAATATCGCTTTGTGGTTACCTCTTTCTGAACATTTTTGTGAACAGAAATAGAGCTCTCAAAGAAAACACAGGAATGATCAGAGAGTGCAACATCAGTCACCACAACCTTTGAGATATTCAGACCCTTTGAGATAATTAAGTCCAGAGTGTGCCCCTTATTGTGCGTGGGCTCCGCCACATGCTGAGTCAGTCCATAGTTATCAAGAACACAAAACAGTTCTTTAGCCCCTCTGTCCTGGGGGTTGTCAACATGGATGTTAAAATCACCAACAATGACTAAACGGTCAAAGTCAATACACACTATAGACAGCAGTTCAGTAAAATCATCAAAAAAGCTTGCACAGTATTTGGGTGGTCTATAGATATTTAGGAACAGAGCTCGAGAGGAGCATTTCAGCTGAAGGGCCACATATTCAAAAGAAGCAAAGTCCCCATAAGATGTCTTCCTGCATTGAATGGAATCATTGAACAAAATAGCAACTCCACCCCCTTTCTTATGCATTCTTTCCTGACTCATAAAACTAAAGTTGGGAGGGGTTGATTCGATAAGAACAGCTGCACTGTTATTTTGTTCAATCCAAGTTTCCGTTAAAAACATAAAATCGAGATTGTGCTCAGTGATAAAATCATTGATTAAAAATGTTTTTCCTGCCAAAGACCTGACATTTAATAAAGCTAGTTTAAGTTTGTTAAATACACTATCAGTAAAAAAATTTGTGACAAGCTGTGGCTGACATGGAATCACTGCTAAATTTGATAACCTCACACAAACGTTTGAGCACTTCCTGTTTCTAAGCTGATTTACCGCTCTTAATCTATTACCTATCAACACAGATATCGGCAAAGCTACTGGCAGGCAGGGCCCCGGCATGTGCTGGAAAGAGTTGAGAGTGCCATATGCCCTTGAGCCTGGACCCAGCACATATCAGTAAAAGTTTGTTGCGTTTTGTACACACACATCCTTATCAGGCTTCGGAGACTGCAGATGCTTTCTTGAAGGGATGGGAGGTGGTTGACATAGGCACAGTGATGAAGACGGGGGAGATGGTGCGCGTCTCTGCTTCGGTGATTTTGGTGGGCGTCGTTGAGGGGCGGGGGTAAAGGACATGCTGCCAACCCTGCATCTCGCCTTCATGCGGTCATCGAACTCCAGGGGGGAGGGCGAGGGTGAAAGGGTGAGCGGAGAGTAGAGAGAGCTGGGAGATGAATGAAGAGTATCCTCCAAGGCGTTGACAGGGGGGGTGACGGGCAGTGGAGACTCCTCCATTTGTGTCATAGGTCTCCCATAATCAGAACATTCCTCAGGCGGGTGCAGTGATACTTCTTCAGGGTTTTCTGCGCAATGTGTTGTGTCTTTCTCCTGTTTTGATTCCTCTTGCCGCTTGTCCTTGGCAGAGGGAACAGATTGCTGACGCAGGCAGTTGAATATGTTAGAGATAAACAATTTCACTCCTGACTTGTTCAGGCAAACTCCATCTGCCTTAAAAAGATGTCTGCGATCCCAGAAAAAGTTAAAATTGTCAATAAAATGGACAGAATGGTCAGTGCAGGCAGCTGAAAGCCACATGTTCAATGCAAACAGTCTGCTGAATCTCTCCACTCCTCTTCTGACTGGCGGTAGAGGGCCACTGATGAACACCTCCGCATTTAGAGAGCTGACAGTTTCCAACAGACATTTAAAGTCTTCTTTCAGTGCTTCTGACTGTTGTTTCACAACATCATTTGTTCCAATATGTAGTACCACATTCTTCACAGTCGGATGTTCAGCCCCAATATGCAGGATCTTCTCAGCCAAGTCGGAGACCATATCCTTGGGAAAACAGAGTACTTTGGTGTTGTTCTTACTACACAGACCTTTTACATCTCTTACAGCAGAATCACCCACAATCAGAGTTTCAGGCCCAGCCGTTAGCTTTCCCTCTAGCCTTTTACTTTTGGAGTAGCTATTGGTCCTTACCCTGCTGTGTGAAGAGGACGGGTTATCCAGGTCATCAGAAAGAGATCTCCGGTTCTCGGTCAGCGGAGCGTATCTGTTCTGGATTGGCACACTTGGTGGTTTAGGAGGATTGTTTGTAGTTCTCCCTTTAGCAGCTGTCCACGGCTGTTTCCTAGTATGAATAGGGGTTGAAGAGGCACTCTTCCTGGGTGATAACAATGCAGGCCAGCCGGTCGCATCACAGATTTCAGAGCGCTGGGCTCTGCCTGTTATTCGTCCTCCCAAATCCCATGGAAATGATTTACTCTTAGGCTTTGCACCCAGAGAGTTCCAGGGAGGACTACCACTTGTAGATTTATTACCCAGTACACAGCCCTCCTGTTCCTTGGAAACCTTGTAGCTGCTAACTAGCTGTGAGTTAGCATACCCTTTTCCATTATCTTGCAACACTGGTAAAGTGGTGTTATTCCCACAACATAGTCCATTCACTTCCACATTAACTTCCAACCGTTGCATTTTCATTTCCAACACAGCCATCTTCTGTTGAAGTTTGTGGAAGTCATCTGTAGAGAACGGAGGCATTTTGCTACCAACTAGCTTAAGCTAAATAGCATGCAGTAGCCTACCAGGCTTTAGCTGTTGCAAGGCCACGCTACTGTAAGACTGAGGTCGTCGTAAAAATGTTGAAATATGGCTGAAACCCTCCGTCTATTTACGATGAATAACTGTCCCAGTGATAAGTTAATGTCCAGGAGCCGCTGCTCGAAGTTTTCAGAGAATAAGAATAGGAAAATCAGCATAAAAAGTAAGCAGAGGCAAGAGCAAGCAGAAAAGCGTCTGCACTGTAAGAAAGATAACAGTAGCCTCCGTGTTGTCACACAGGGGGAGTGGTTCACAACCGTGGACTTAAGGGACGCCTACTTCCACGTGCCGATTGCGGCCCACCACCGGAAGTTCCTGAGGTTTGCCTTTCAGGACCAGCATTATCAGTCGGTCGCCATGAGGGCTTGCCTAATACCTCGTCGTGTGGACGACATTTCCCACCTTCTCCCCCTCTTCAGGCTGGGCAAGAATGTGCCTTACATTCAGTTCCTCCGGCTCTTGGGCAGACTGACGGCTGCCTCAGCCGTTGTGCCCTTAGGTCTGCTGTCGCTGCGCCCTATGCAGATATGGCTGAACAGCCTTCACTTGGACGCCAAGTGGCACAGGCACAGGAGGGTCAGGGTGTCGCGCCAGTGCCTTCACTCTCTGTCACGCTGGAGAAACAGGGCCTATCTTCTGATGGGAGCGCCCATGGGTGCCATCCCATCCCGCCGGGAGACTGTCACCGTAGATGCATGTCTCTCAGGGTGAGGTGCTGTGTGGCAGGGCAGGACTGTTCAGGGTCTGTGGTCCGCCCAGGAAGGTGCATATCACATCAACGTGCTAGAGCTTCGCGCTGTGCTGCTTGCGCTCAGGCACTTTTTACCCCAACTGACGGACAGGCATGTGCTTGTTCGTTCGGACAACATGTCCGCGGTTTCCCAGATCAACCACCAGGGGGGCACCAGGTCCGCACAGCTGCTCCGGGTTTCACAGAGCCTCTTGTCTTGGGCGTCTCCCCGCTTGGCCAGCCTGCGGGCAGTCTTTCTACCAGGGGACCAAAATCAGGTGGCAGATTTCCTCTCTCGGCACAAACCTCCACCAGGGGAGTGGAGGCTTCACCCAGAAGTGGTGGGGACAATCTGGAGCCTTTTCGGCAGGGCCGAGGTGGACCTCTTTGCCTCGGAGGAGTCGAGGCACTGCCCCCTCTGGTTCTCCTGGGCAGAGGTGACCAGCCCAATGGGGCAGGATGCTCTGGCACACGACTGGCCAGACAGTCTCCTGTACGCCTTCCCGCCGCAGCCGCTGTTATTACAGACGCTTCAGAGGGTCCTTACTCAGGGGCACAGGCTCCTTCTGGTCGCCCCCCGCTGGCCGGGGAGAGTTTGGTTCCCGCTGCTACGCAGTCTCTGCTGCGGCCCACCATGGCGCCTCCCCGACAGGAAGGACCTTCTGTCACAGCTCAAGGGTCAGATCTGGCATCCCGACCCTCACCGCCTCCAGCTCTGGGCTTGGCCTCTGCAGGGCCCAACCCACTGTTGAGCGCTTTTTCGGCATCGGTCAGGGAAACTATCCTGAATGTCAGAGCACCATCCACTCGAGCACAGTACGAGTGCAAATGGAAGCTCTTCTCCCACTGGTGTTTGGGTAAGGCTGAGAATCCGGGGCATTGCTCTGTGGCCACCATTCTGGAGTTCCTGCAGTCCCTTCTGGATAGTGGACGTTCTCACTCCACTTTGAAGGTATATACGGCTGCTATCTCTGCCCAACATGTCGAGGTCGACGGCGCCACGGTGGGGCGCCACAGGTCGGTGTCCCTCTTCCTGAGGGGGGCCTTACGGCATCGTCCCCCTAGTACCCCGAGGGCTCCGGCTTGGGACCTGCCCCTAGTGCTAGATGCCCTATCATCTCCTCCCTTCGAGCCCCTGGCCCATGTAGGGCTTAAGTGGCTGTCCTTGAAGGCAGCATTTCTGCTTGCCATAACCTCAGGGAAGCGAGTTGGGGAGTTGCATGCCCTCTCCGTGAGCGATACATGCCTGAGGTGGAACTCCGATGGCTCGGGTGTTGCCCTCTGGCCGAATGTGGCGTTCCTGCCCAAGGTGCTTCCACTTGCCCACTCCAATCGGCCCATCCAGCTGGCACACTTTAACGTCCCACAGGAGAGCCGCACGCCCGAGTTGCTGTGCCCTGTGCGTGCCCTGAGAGCGTATGTCGATGCTACGGCCTGTGTACGGCAGTCAGAGCAGCTCTTCGTTTGCCACGGCGGCATTAGGAAGGGTTGTGCTCTCTCCAAGCAGCGGCTCTCCCACTGGGTTGTCGATACAATCGCACATGCCTATGGGGCCAGTGGCCGCCCCCTGCCATCAGGGGTGAGATGCCACTCTACAAGGAGCGTCTCAACGTCTTGGGCCGCCCTGAGAGGAGTGCCCCTGGAGACCATCTGCGCCGCGGCGTCTTGGGCGTCTTCCGGCACATTCTCCAGGTTCTACCGGGTCAATGTCGCCACTCCCCATCCTTTGGGCGTGGTCCTGTTGCCAAGCTCCGCTGCTTCCAGCTAGGTGAGTATTTGGTTTCTTCATGACATGGTTGGTATAAGTCATCCAGTGCTAAAAGCACCGCCTCTGGCGGTCAGTAGGGACGAAATAGAACGATAGTTACGTCTGTAACTACGGTTCTATGAGTCCCGGATGACCGCCAGAGTTTCCTGTCACTCAGAATTCTTGTGTGCTCGCGAGAAGATTCTGGGAACAGATCCTCTGATGACACGGGCTGATATAGCCGGTGTCACGTGGGTCACAGGTGACTTTGTTGATATTGGTACTCGTACTGCGCATGCGCACGATGGACATATCCAGTGCTAAAAGCACCGCCTCTGGCGGTCATCCGGGACTCATAGAACCGTAGTTACAGACGTAACTATCGGTGTGTGTGTTTGTGTAATTTTGCGTTTGTGTGTATTGTGTTTGTTTCCCGGGGAAAACACTCACGAGAAACACCGGATGTTACAGATATGGGCATCTGTTAATGCCTGTTATATAGTGACTCCTGTTGGCGCTTTGGTAAACTGCATGCTGACACAGGCTTACACTGTGATGTACTATATGCGCAGACGCGGGAGGGTGCATGTGATGGAGTTGTGAGTTACTGAAATAAAGCTACAGACTGAAACATGGTGTCAGAAGCGGTCTTCTTGGACTAAAAGCTCAAGAAAACTCACGTCATGACGACCAACAGTATTAACAGTGTCAATGCTCTGGTGGACAGGTAAGGCGGACGACGCAAAACACAGTGGAAAACAGCGGAAAGAAACACAGCGGCTGAGAGAGAGCAGCAGTGGACCTGCAAATACTGTGGAAATGGACACAAACGGGGCAGAGAGCAGTGCCCAGCCTATGGTAAGACCTGCCGAGCATGTGGCGTTTCAAATCACTTTGCAAAAGTATGTCAGGCCAGCAGCAGAGCAGAGACAAGGAGAAAAGTTAATGTTGTTGACGATGTCGAGCAAACTGAAGGGGACTCAGATACAAGTGAAAACCTATACAATGTCACTGAATATGTGGGGAATGTGAAAGCACCTGGACGCAAATGGTTTGTGCACCTACACCTGAATAAGAAAAGACAGCTATGCCAGCTAGGTACAGGGGCCACCTGCAATGTTATGGGCCGCCAGTTTAAAGAGACACTGTCACCAAAGACAGCCTTACAGCCGACCAGAACAAGGCTAAAGCTATACTCTGACACATACATGCCATCCCTGGGGAAATGTCACACTGAATGTGTGGTCAGGGGGAAAACACACAGACTTGTGTTTGAGATAGTGAACACCAAACAAAAGCCCCTGCTAGGTGGTGCTGCATGCACTGATCTGGGCCTTGTGAAATTCACTATTCCAAGAGAACTACTGCCAGCGGAGGTGAACACTATTGATGCAAGCCAGTCTATGCCACTCACAAAAGAAATGCTACTGAAAGACTTTCATGATGTTTTCCATGACCCGATGGAGTCAGTCCCAGGTAATGTTCATTTCGATCTGAACCCTGAAGTGACACCAGTCCAGTGCTCACCACGAAATGTCCCTGTAGCGCTAAAAGCCCGGGTTAAGGAAGAGCTGGACAAACATGTGAAAGCAGGCAACCTTCCGCCAGTGACCGAGCCAACAGCGTGGATAAGCAACATGGTGACAGTAGCTAAACCGGATAAGATAAGAATCTGCATTGACCCAAAGCCTCTCAACCAGGCACTTCTCAGGTCCCATTAGCACATGTCAACGCTAGAAGACGTCTTGTAGAAACTGCCCAAGGCTCGTGTCTTCACACTGGTTGACGCTCGTGACGCCTTTCTCCAGTGCAAGCTTGATGAGGAAAGCAGCCGCTTGACGACATTCTGGACCCCATGGGGTCGGATGAGATGGCTCAAACTCCCGTTTGGAGTCTCAGTGGCGCCAGAGATCAATCAGCGCAAGCAACATGAGCTGCTATCAGGCCTGGCTGGCATCGAGCCTATTGCGGATGACATCCTGGTGGTCGGGTGTGGCGATACGGACGCAGAGGCTGAAGAGGACCACAACACCAACTTAAGAGCTCTCATGCAACGGTGCAGGGCTGTGAAGCTCAGACTGAGTGAACGCAAGCTGCAGTTCAAGTTCAAAGCTGTACATTTCCACGGCCATGTACTGTCTACAGAAGGACTGAAAATCGACCCAGAGAAAACTCAAGCAGTGTTGGACATGCCAACGCCCACGGATGCTAAGGCAGTGCAACGCATGATCGGGTTTGTGACATATCTGGCTAAGTTCCTGCCAAGGCTATCGGAGATCTGTGAGCCTCTTCGCAGACTCCTGGATAAGGACTCGGCATGGCACTGGCTGCCAAAACACGATGATGCAATACGCGAGATAAAGCGGATGGTCACCAACACGCCGATTCTCAAATATTATGACATCACAAAGCCTGTAACGATCCAGAGTGATGCCAGCCAGTGGCGGAGCCAGGACATTTTCAGTGGGGTGGCCAGGATGGAACCAGTGATCATTTTGGGGTGGCATTGAAATCACTATTATATGAACATAAAAATACATCTCACTAGAAAATAAGGGGTTATTTAAGGCACCTACAACACACCTCTACATTATTTGGGATTAAGCTAGTGGTGGAATAGATCAAATAATATTCAGTATATCTAACTATTTTTTTCTTATTCCCACAGGCAAAGTAACAACGAAGCCACGGTAAGTAGGGGTGCTGGGGGTGCTGTAGCACCCCCTGATGCAGGACAGGGAATCTGCACGTCCACAAGATTAAATGGAAATATAATACAAATATAATACAAAAAAAACAAATGTTCGGCCTTGATGTTCACATTCATAATTAAGTAAAGATAACACCCTTTTCACCCCGGTTACATTTTCCATTTGCCCTGAGAGGCTCAGTGAGGTAAAGGACTCTCTGAGTGTTTAGATAGTTCACTTTAGTCTAAGTTATCTCAGTGGGTCTCAAACGGTTTTATCACAATTTATGTAAACAAATATTACCAAGGCACACCTTTATAATTATTAGGATAAATACAAACAGGTTTGAAATCATTTCAATGTATACTATAGGACAGTAAACCAACAATATCCTTTAAAACTGGAGAGATTAAAAAATATGGATAAATAAATAAATGTTAACTGGTAAAATAAGATATGAATGAACAAGCAAAAATCTTGCCTAGGGCAGCAAATTGGTCAGAACCGGCCCTGGTGTCATCCCCACAGCACCCCCCATTTGAAACATGTTCCCACGGCTATCAACAATACGCCCAAGCTGCCCTTCCTTAAAAGAAATTACAGCAATTATCTACCTCATTGTTTTGTTTTTAGAAAAACAAAAACTAGGTGTATCTTGTTCTTGTTCTATCAGATGTTTAATGATTCAACATGTTTTTACACTTTCCTGTTTAAATTCTGCCTCGTGTTTGTTCTCATTGGGCCTTATGAAACAACATGTTCTATTCCAATGCTCAATTGCTCTAGGTCGGATTTCCTACTAACGTAATAGACACTTTGGACATTTATTAATCCTCTTGCCACTAGGCAAGGCGAGGCAAGTTTATTTATATAGCACCTTTCAACACAAGGCAATTCAAAGTGCTGTACAAAAATATAAGTCAATAAGATCTAACAACACTAACATGTGTAGTCAAATTTGTCTGAAAATGATTTAGAAATGTTGCTTCATTTGGATGGAAAATGTGCGAGGCGAAAATGTACCTCACTCTTAGTTTATGAAATCATCAACTCACTATATAAAAAAATTAAAATTGGCATCAACAGCACGAAAACAAAACCGGTTGCAACCATGTTGTCAAAGTAGCAGCAAAAAGAGCCAATGTGATGTACTGCCCGCTTGTTTGTTTGAGAGCTTGAACAACAACTGACAAGTGAAGAAATGCATGGATGAAATGTTGATGTGTGGTTCAGTTGCCTCTATATGCATTGAATAAAAACTGATGATTATTTGCGATGCATTTATGTGAAGCAGTATTTTATTGGTGTTGCTGGTTAAGATAAGTATGATGTAACTATTTTATAGACTAATATGTAGCTTTATCAATAATGCCGTGCCACATTTTATAAGCTATTTGTTTTGAATGTAAAGTAGTGAAGTGGGAGTTTAAACTAACAGAGATTTAATAAGTAGAGCAACTTCCTTATGCCCGGGCAGCCGAAAATATGTTTTGTGTGCACACTTTTGGGCCTTTGGGGACTCCGTAGAACCACCGCAGACAATTACATTTCAGGAAGTTCACTTCTATCTATCTATCTATCTATCTATCTATCTATCTATCTATCTATCTATCTATCTATCTATCTATCTATCTATCTATCTATCTATCTATCTATCTATCTATCTATCTATCTCTATCTCTCTCTCTCTCTCTCTCTCTCTCTCTCTCTCTCTCTCTCTCTCTCTCTCTCTCTCTTTCAATTCAATTCAATAAGCTTTATTGGCATGAATGTCAGGTGAACAATATTGCCAAAGCGTCAAGGATAATACAATTCAATAAAATTGATAAAAATACAAATACAATTCATTCATTAAACAATTTACAACAATATATTATTACAAAACCTCAAGTATCAAATGTAAAAAGAAAGAAAGAAAACTCACTCCATGAAGTAGAGGAGTGATCAGAGTGAGCTGTGAGGAACAGCTGTTATGTGTTGTTGCTGTCTCTGAGGCTGTGACATGCGCTCACATATTTCGCTGCTTCTATGCTGCTGGCACTATTTTCTCCAAGTACATGTTGCATTTTATTCTGGTCAGACAGTGATTCAAAATCTTGGAGTTTACATGTTATCTTTGTAAAGAACTTTGTTCTAATGTCTTCGTATGTTTGACAGTGCAGCAGGAAGTGTTGTTCTGTCTCCACCTGTCTCTGTGGACAGAGCTGACACAGCCTCTCTTCTCTAGGCAGCCAGGTCTGCCTGTGTCGGCCAGTCTCTACGGCCAGGCTGTGGTCACTGAGTCTGTACATTGTTAATGTCTTCCTCAGTTTGGGATCAGTCACGGCGGTCAGATAGTTTGCCACCGTGTACTGTCTGTTTAGAGCCAAATAGCATTGAAGTTTGTTTTGGGTTTTCGTGGTACATGTCCAATAGTTGATGTCATTTTCTTTTGCTTTAGCTATGATTTGGTTGGGCCAGATTGTGTGAGGGCTGTCCTGAGGCCTTGTCCTGAGATACCCCATTCACACCAACGGTGTTTCGGGGCCGGTTCGGTGCTGGTGCTTGAAAAGCACCGGGTTTTCCTGTTCACACCGCAGCGGAGCAGCCTCTAAGGAATCCGGTTCGTTTCGAGCACCAAAAAGTTGTCCGTGTAGAAGCAAGAACCGCTTACGTCGGAGGGGGGCGAGATTAACCTGAGCTAACAGTTAAGGCGAGTACGGCAAATAAAAGTTGTAACCAGCAGTAGTGCTGAGCAAAGTGACTAGAACGCAACCACACACTTGTAAAAAAAAAACACGCTTTATAAAGTGTTGGAGTAGAATACCTCTGCTACGCGCCGTTCGTTGGATGAGGCTGGATCTCTATTAAATTAAGAAAGGAATTGAAAACACCGGAATCAAAGTTATAACAAATTATCTGAGTTTACTTCTAGTAGGAAACCAAACACATATACAAGTTATACAGAGTACTCGAGTACTCCGGGCTTCAGGCCTGATGATGCGGTTTTACAGGTAGACAGACCAGCTTTCAGAAAACGAGAAGTATGGACTCCAGGTTTGTGATGCGGTTTACCGTCTTCTAGCACCAGCTTTCAACAGACCAGAAGCATTTTACACTCAAAATCATCAGTATTTCTATCCATTTTTGGGGCGGAGATGGGTCATCTCTTCCTTCCCACTTTTCTCCCAAGCGAATTAGAGAACCCCTGGGGAGGGGCTGTTTAAACTGACCACCTCCTCCAAGTGTCCTGATTGGCTGGATTCGCTTCTGGCCGAGGTCAATCAGAGTTTCGAACAGAGTGAGACCCCAAACCACACTAGGTCAAAAGTCAATGTTTATCTTTACCTTATCTTTACTCTACATTCCTCTCTAGGGGATATTTTCCTATTTTACGATGTCTTTAACGACTTAGAAACAGCATCTGGCTCTTAGTGGTGATAACAGCCAATGTTGGTGTGTGAAACACAGAATCTCTGGATCAGTGAGTTTAAAGGTGAGAATAACATTCTTTTTCTAAGTGATTATCAAAACCCGTTCAAACAATACATGTTTACTTCAATACAGTGTAGAATCATATCTTCTTACTTCAATCCCTCTTTTGATCTCACCTCACGAGATCAACATATAGCATTTGAAACATTACCACTGTCAATTTTCTTCTTACTGTGTCTGTCCCAACATTTATATAAACCCATCAGAAGTTGGGATATAGAGCACTTTAAACCTTTAGGAACAGTCCACAACAACAACTTATTATGACAGTGGAGGGAGAATAAAATATGTCTAAAAAGCAAAGTCCTTGTCAGCTGAGTCATCTTTACTCTTCCCTCAATGGTGGAACTGATGAGTCTTAACACACAATGAGCAGATACAAGGCACACAACAACAACCACATGTCACCAAAATGGCAATAAAAGTAGCCACAGAAATTAGAAAAGACATTATCATACTTTTCCCTCTTTTGGTAACACATAGTTCTGTAGAATAAAAAATACCAATCCCTTATATTGTGGGATATAAAAATAAAGTTGAAAGTTCCTCAAAAAAAATGGATTGTTCAGACAAAGTTCCACACCGGCTATATCAACCTGTTTCAGCGGGAAATGGAGTTCCCTGTACCGTCTTGGTTTGCCATGTCTTCGTCCCCCCAGCCCGCTGACGGCGGCTTCTGGGGTGCTTGCTAGAGAGATGTGGCCTGATTGTCTTCCCCCGGCCCGCTGATGGCGGCTTCCGGGTCGACTGTTGGAGAGATGTCCTCCCGATCCTCCTCCTCCGGACTGCTGATGGCGCCTCCTGGGTCGACTGCTGGAGAGATGTCCTGATCCTCCTCCTCCGGCCCGCTGATGGCGCCTCCTGGGTCGACTGCCTTGACGAGAGCCAGATCTGTTCTGATGTCGTCTAGGGTCCTCGCGACGAGGGCCAACTCTGTCCTGATGTCGTCCAGGGTCCTCGCAGGTGTTTTTCCCGACCGCAGACTGGCTCCAGTGGTACCAGTTGTCTCCCTTTCCATCTAGGCGAACGGCATGAGAGGTCCCCTCCAACCAGACGTAATCTGCTGTGTTGGCCTTGTGTTTCTCGGGTCCCCCTTTTGACGTCAGCAGCCTGTATGGAGAAGTCTCATACCAAGCCCTTAAGTTGCTGGAAATATGGTTTTGAAATCATCTCAAAAAATCAAAATAAAAAATCAAAATCAAAAATAAAAATAAAAATCAAAAATAGAACAAAAATAAAAATAAAACAAAAAAGGAACAAACTAACAAAACAAAAAATAACCAAAGCTAGATTATTTTAACTGTATCAATTTCTCTTAAAAGCAACAAATAAAACAAAACAAAAAATACCATAACTAGTATTTTAAATTGATAAATTTCTCCTAAAAACGTAATAATCTCACATACATATTGTCTGATGTATATCCCATCCTTTTCCCCCTTTTACTGAAATAGAACGCCGTTAACGGTGTTCCCATTTTCAGAAATAACGAGCCTTATACATCAGTTATTTAATATCAGCTATATATTTATTATTACTATTACTTATATATCAGGCATTAAATGTCAGCCTTCTTCCATGATTGACCTCGTCTACATTATCTGACTTATATTGATACGTGTCTGTTTGTATTTATTTAATATACTGGGCAATTATTGATAACCTTTTGAATCTCCCTCTTTTCTTAACAACTTGAGGTATGGCTATTTTGAAATCTGACTTGGTTAAGAGATGATTTGTTTATTGGTGAAAGGAACACTCTTCCCCTCAATGGTGTGGGGGTGGATATTCAGGGAGAGTTCCTTACAATCTCCAGATCTTCCTCTCAGTGTAGAGGCCATAAAACCTTTTAATGGGCTCTGTGGTCTGTTCAGATTTAGATTTTCTTCCTCTCCAGAGGTCACGCCTGTCTTTGACCCTGTATGCTGCTTTGAATCTGCAGCACCTCAGGACATAGAAAGTGATAGATCTCTTCCCAAAAGTGTAAGTTCCCTTTTGAGCAACATAGCTCCACATTTAACACTCCCTGACTTGTTTGTAAAGCGTTCTTTAAGACCTGAATTGAGTCTTCTGTTGTGTAACGGAAAATCCCATTTCCAAAAAGGGTCAGTTTAATAGCCCTTATCATATTACCGCTCTGTGCTTGCATGCTAGGACCTATTGTCTTTGCCAGAGCTGCTGCTACTCATTCTACATGTTTTAGCTCCATATTAGCAGGGTTCACTAACATGGTTGGTTGATCCAGTTTAAGATTTTCAATATCTTCCATTACTATTTCCAACATTCCTTATCCCTGAATATCAGGTCTAACAATGCGTTTTCCTTTAGGAGTATTAGATGGGATACTCATAAGTGGCATTCGTGAGCCATTATCTCCATAGGGTGGAGGTAGGGTCTCAGACATTATACCACCTTCTTGTTGCTCTCTGTCTCTCAAGTATTACACAGATTTGACTTAAAAAAAATCACACAGAGCTTCTCATACCTTATCATATCACAGTCAGGCAAATTATTATTGTGCGATGTTTATTTCAACAGATAGCGTGACTTCCAGAAGTAAGCTTCTACAATCTCCTCACGGTGATTGCGACTTCAGGTCAAGAGTTAAAAACTCAGTCAACAAAATCTCTTTATCGTCACGTTTAATGAGCCTGATTATCCCCACAACAGTTTTGTGATGAGATACGGTCGTTCCAAATAATTAGTTGGAGGTCGCGTCTCTCTCCTCCTCTATCACCCACCATATAACAATTACAGACATTTTATACATTTAAAGCACCACGAAAGGTAACCGCATTAATCAATCTTATCATGATCTGCGGGGAATGTAACCCTTCTTTTATAGCCTTACAGTCTTTAATGAAAGCACTGCAAGGTAACCGTATTCATCAATGTTATATTGACCTACGGGGAATTTAACCCTATTTTGACACCTTCGTTAGTCTTTAATTAAAGCGTTGCAAGGTAACCGCATTAATCAATCTTATCATGATCTGCGGGGAATTTAACCCTCTTTTTCTAGCCTTGCAGCCTTCGTTTTTGCTCTAGATCCAGGACTCAAATACCCTTCTCTAAGCACTATTAATCTAATTTAACTAGAATATGTATTGTATTTCCCACCGTGACTAAGAACACTGAGAACGCTGCTGACAACTCTACATTTTTTAGTATAATCAATCACAGATTTTTGATAATCAAAACAGGTGTCTGCTCACCTTTTGTATATGGCGCCTTGGTGTAGTTGTCAACAGTATCTCTGTGCCCTCCCCCTGGACTGGATTCTGTCCCCTGGCTGTCGGTGTCCCTTTCTAGAGATCAGCTCACAAACGTCGGGAGTCACCACTTGTAGGAGTAGAATACCTCTGCTACGCGCCGTTCGTTGGATGAGGCTGGATCTCTATTAAATTAAGAAAGGAATTGAAAACACCGGAATCAAAGTTATAACAAATTATCTGAGTTTACTTCTAGTAGGAAACCAAACACATATACAAGTTATACAGAGTACTCGAGTACTCCGGGCTTCAGGCCTGATGATGCGGTTTTACAGGTAGACAGACCAGCTTTCAGAAAACGAGAAGTATGGACTCCAGGTTTGTGATGCGGTTTACCGTCTTCTAGCACCAGCTTTCAACAGACCAGAAGCATTTTACACTCAAAATCATCAGTATTTCTATCCATTTTTGGGGCGGAGATGGGTCATCTCTTCCTTCCCACTTTTCTCCCAAGCGAATTAGAGAACCCCTGGGGAGGGGCTGTTTAAACTGACCACCTCCTCCAAGTGTCCTGATTGGCTGGATTCGCTTCTGGCCGAGGTCAATCAGAGTTTCGAACAGAGTGAGACCCCAAACCACACTAGGTCAAAAGTCAATGTTTATCTTTACCTTATCTTTACTCTACATTCCTCTCTAGGGGATATTTTCCTATTTTACGATGTCTTTAACGACTTAGAAACAGCATCTGGCTCTTAGTGGTGATAACAGCCAATGTTGGTGTGTGAAACACAGAATCTCTGGATCAGTGAGTTTAAAGGTGAGAATAACATTCTTTTTCTAAGTGATTATCAAAACCCGTTCAAACAATACATGTTTACTTCAATACAGTGTAGAATCATATCTTCTTACTTCAAAAGTCAGGCAACACTAACCAGGCTTCGTGTGATTCTGTTTATTTGTACCTTACTTTGACCATCCGTTCGCTGTTATTGATCATTGTGGAGAGCAGGCAGACGTTTTGTTTTTTATTATAGCAGCTATCGGATGGAATCAATACATGGGCTGCACAGGTTGTCATGTCCGACTATCACAAGTAGAATCATAATGGAAAATACGCCGGTAAAAAGTGCCTGTAGAAAACGGCTTAGCAAGTAGTCAGTTTAGCTTCGGTTGCTATGCTAACATCACCCATGTTATACCAGAGAAACTTTCATAACAGCGTTGTGATGCCAAACAGCGTCAATTCAGACTGACACCAAACAGCGTCAATTCAGACTGACACACATTCACTTAAGGGGAACTGGGGATATGTAACAGCTGCTTGTGTGACAGTCAGACAGTGAATACTTTAGAGCCGTGTGAGCTAACCCGGAGCTAACGGGAGAATACACTTCCGTTGAAGAGCAGTCAGCACTGCAGCGGTCGGTAAATGCCGCTGAAACACATTAATAAACAATGAACCACGGCACTCTGGAGAAAAGTATAAGGTTGGAGAAGTCGTTATTTAATTTAATCTGGCTTCGTATGATTAAAAGCAACACGATCATCGACCCGACGCAGTCCCCGGCCCGTTGTTGTTGTGAGGTGAGCTCCGTTGGGGAGAAACTCAGCGACGTAAACTGTGACGTCATGACGCAGCAGCGGCAGCACCAGTCGGGCTCTGAGCGGTGTGAAAAGAGCCGGCGCTAAACCGAAGAACCGGTTCTGAACCAGAAAAGCTCTAGCACGGAGCTAGAAGGGGAAAAGCCTTGGTGTGAAAGGGGTATTAGAGGAGGTGAGCCTCAGCACCAGCTGGTTGAGGGGACTCCTCTCTATGTTCTCCTCTTGGCAATGGAGGGCTTTGTAATGGTAGGAGTTGGGATCACTGGTTTTTAGGTGGTTGTAGAATTTGACTGCTCTTTTTTGTATCCTAATTAAAAGGGGGAATTGGCCTAGCTCAGCTCGGCATCCATTGTTGGGGGTGTTCCTGTGGACTCTCAGGATGCCCTTGCATATCTCCGCATGTAGGGTTTCTATTGGGTGTTTGTCCCATTTATTAAAGTCTTGATTTCCAAGAGGACCCCACACTTCGCTACCATACAGTATGATTGGTTCTATTATTGAATTGAATATTTTGAGCCAGATTCTAACAGGTATATCTATATTTGAAGACTTTTTGATAGCATAGAAAGCCTTTCTTCCTTTGTCTCTGAGATCATTAATGGCCAGATTGAAATTTCCTGTTGAAGTAATTTTGAGTCCCAAATATGTGTAGCTGTGTGTGTGTTCTATGTCAGTGGAGCCCAGTAAGAAGCGGTGTGGGTTTCCCTGACCCCTGGGTCGTTTCTGGAAGACCATAATCCTGGTCTTTTCCAGATTAACTGTCAGGGCCCAGGTCTGACAGAAGCTTTGCAGATGATCCATTTGCTGTTGTAATGCCTCTTTAGATGGAGCTAGCAATATTAGATCATCTGCAAACAGGAGGCATTTAATTTGTGTGTCAGAGAGGGTGAGTCCAGGGATATCGGATTGTTCTAATGATTTAGCCAATTGATCAATATAAATGTTAAATAGGGTGGGGCTGAGACTGCAGCCCTGTTTCACCCCTCTACTTTGGGGGAAGAAATCTGTTTCCATATTGCCAATTTTCACAGCACATTTATTATTTGTATACATTGTTTTAATGATATCATATGTTTTCCCCCCTACACCGTTTTCAATCAACTTCAGGAACAGACCGTTATGCCAAATTGAGTCGAATGCTTTTTTGAAATCTACAAAACAAGAGAAAATCTTCTTATTTTGGTGGACATGTTTATGAATGAGGGTGTGGAGGGTATATATATGGTCTGTAGTCCGATGGTGTGGTGTAAATCCAATCTGACTCTTGCTCAGGACATTATGTTCACTGAGGAAGTCTTGCAGTCGGCTGTTTAGGATGCTGCAGAATAACTTCCCCAGGTTGCTGCTGACACATATGCCTCGGTAATTGTTTGGGTCAAATTTATTTCCATTTTTAAATATTGGTGTGATGATTCCTTTGCTCCAGATGTCAGGGAAATGTCCAATGCTCAGAACCAGGTTGAATAGTTTCAACATGGCAGTGTTGAACTTATGGCTGCTAAATTTCAGCATTTAATTTAAAATGCCATCAGGACCGCTGGCCTTCCTTGGTTGAAGGGCCTGGGTTTTAGCCAGGAGCTCTTCCTCAGTAATGTCATAGTCTAAAGGGTTCTGGTTGTCTTTAACGACTGATTCTAGAATGTGTAGTTTGTTGAGGAGATCATTTTGGGCCGAATTCAGTGTAACGCTACTATACAGGTTTTCAAAGTGTGTTTTCCAAATGTCCCCATTTTGAATAGCCAGTTCTTCCTTGTGTGGTTTGCTGAAAGAGTGCCATTTCTTCCAGAAATGATTTGAGTCAATGGACTCTTCAATGATTTCAAGTTGGTGCTGCGCATGTTGCTCCCTTTTAGTTCTGAGTGTTCTTCTGTATAGTTTCAGTGTTTCCCAATATTGGAGGCGAAGCTCAGGATTGTCAGGTTGTCTGTGTTTTTGATTTGATAAACTTCTGAGGGTTTTTCTCAGATGTCTGCAGTCTGTATCAAACCACTTTTCATTGGCTGACTTTTTTGATTTATGATATTGTGGTTTTTTCAGATTGGATAAATCTGCCACATTGTCAAAGATGCTGTTAATGTCCCATACAGCCTGATTCAGGCCATCATTACTGTGGGGATATGGGGTGGATAGAAAATGGTCTAATTGGGATTGAATTGTTTGATGTCTGATTGCTTTCTGGTAGTCGTCCTTGCTATTGTTTGTCCATCTATAAGGTTGTTTTGTATAGTTCAGTTTACTGGGTTCTGCTGCGTGAGGGTCTGTTACTGTCTTTTTAATGTAGAGTGTAATTTTACTATGATCAGATAAGGGTGTTAGGGGGCTGACTGTGAATGCCCTCAGACAGAAGGGGTCGAGGTCTGTGATGCTATAATCTACTGAACTATTGCCAAGAAGAGAGCTGTGTGTGTAGTGACCAAAGGAGTCCCCTCGAAGCCGACCGTTAACAATGTACAGACCCTGCGTTCGGCACAGCTGCAGTAGTTGCTGCCGGCTTTTGTTGACAGTTTTGTCAAAGTTGTTCCTGTGGGGATGCAAAGGGAGGGGAATGCTGATTTGGCCAGGTATATGTTTGTCTCCCTGTGGGCTAATAGAATCTGGTTCTATACCTGTCCTGGCATTAAGGTCCCCACAGATCAGTACACTTCCCTGGGCCTGGTACTGATTGATCTCATCTTCAAGAATGGAGAAACTATTTTCACTATAATAAGGTGATTCTGATGGGGGGATATATGCTGTACACATGAATATGTCTTTATCCATGGCGACCACCTCTCTTTTTATTTTGAGCCAAATAGAAAATTCGCCTTTTTTGATTAATTCTATTGAGTGTACAAGTGTGTCCTTGTACCAAATCAGCATTCCTCCTGAATCCCTGCCCTGGGTTACTCCTTTGAGTTTGGTGGAAGGGAACACTATCTCTCTATAGCCTAAGGGACAACCAGTGGAAATGTCTCCTCTACTCCAGGTCTCCTGTAAAACAATCACATCTGCATCTCCTAACTCTTTGGTGAAGTCTGGGGTCCTGCTCTTAAGGCCAAAAGCAGAGGACCTCAGACCCTGGACATTCCAACATGAAATCATAAATGATTTAGATTGCATTTAACTTAAAACAGAGAAAGATTCAGAGCATTCAACATTAAAATGAGATAAACTCCCAAATCTCTGGTTGTCAATAAATAGATTAATTTAAGAACACATTAGATATATGGGATTTCAATATACGATAGATTTAACAATTTTACATCACATTCATTTTTTATTTTTTTGTCTACTGTATGCAAGCAAGAAAACAAACAATGACTACTGATTGTCTACTGTGGTACCTGGCCTATCAGGTGGGAGCAGAGCAGGCTGAGCATCTGCTGGATGTCTCTCAGCTCGTCGTGTGGGGGGGTGTGGGTGGGTTCAGCGACATGGGTGGTGGTGGTAAGGGTTGGGCCTGCTGTTCTCTTCACTGCCTGAGCATAACTCAGTGGGTCAGGGTGTAGCTCCCGTCGCTGTGGTTGGGGTAGGACCCCTGGGGACAGGAGTGGTTCTGGCCTTGCTTGAGGGTAATCATAGCTGCCCTGGTGGGATCTTAGTGGGGCATGGTGTGGAAGAAGATGAGGATGATCTTGTCTCCATGGGTGTTGTCTGGGTGGTGGTCCAGTGGGGTGCCTTTCTGGTCTAAGGGGGTTTTGGGCCGGGCTGCTCCTTCTGCGGGGTGTGGATTGGTCTCTATTGAGAGCGACGTCTTTCAGTGTCCGGGCGAAGATGGGGACTGTGTTTTTATACAGATGGACGTGGTCGTATAGACAGTTGATATCCAGGGTGGGGTGGTGGGCCAGGTGGACGTTGGGCCTCAGGATACAGTCTCTGGACATGTTGCTGTTGATCCTGTGGATGGTGTCGGGGTGGAGGTCTTTCCTTGGTAGCAGGGTTGACATGACCACTCTGCTGTTGGGGAAGGTGGTGGAGGCTTTCTCTATCACTCCTCTGAGTGACTCTGACACTCTCTCTTGCTGGCTCCTCAGGTCGTTGGAGCCAGTGTGGATGATGATGTGGCTTGGGGATCCCAGCTGCTCCTCTGACAGCAGGTCCATGGCATGTTGGGTGTTTGGACACCAGATTTTAGCCACTGTGTGGGTGGGGAAAAGTTTATTTTCATCAATGAATTTGCCATTGGAGTCGATGAGGATGACAATGTCTGGCTTCCCTCTCTGCTGTGCTGGTCTGGAAGGATGAGGGGTGGTGTTAGTCTGTGGGCTAGGGGTGGTGTTCATCTGTGTGATGGGGGGAGATCTGGGAGTTGGGTTAGCATGTGGGCTAGAGATGGAGCTGGGGGTAGAGGGTGGCTGCTGAGTTGGAGGGTTCTGGCTGCTCTCAATGGGGGTCACAGGGTTCTGGTTGTGGTCTGGGTGTGAGTCCAGCTGCTCTTTCAGGGCCTGTGCAACTCTCTCTGTCTCCTGAAGCTCCTCAGATAGAGTAGTCAGTTCTCTCCTGTAGCTCTGTCTCTCTTCTCTCAGCTCCCTCACCTCCTCTGTCAGAGCGGTCAGCCGTGCCATGTGACTCTCTCTGTCCTGCTGCAGCTCTCGAACCTCAGTCCTCACGGTGGACAGCTCTCTCCTGTGGCTGTCTCTGTCCTGCCTCAGCTTGGTGAGCTCTGTGCTGATGGTAGAGTCTTGCTGGACCGTGGTGTCCTGGGTTGGCTGTTGGCTGATCAGCTCTCGCAACTGTACAAGCTCTCTCTCCAACTCTGTGAACTTCACCTTCAGGTCAGTGATGGTGTGGTTCAGCTGGGAGTCCTGGGCCTGTTCGGGTTCCCTCTCCTCAGGGTCAGCAGTGGGGCAGCCAGAAGTGGGGGTGGTGTCTGTCTCTGGCAGGGTGTGGTTGTTCTCAGTGGGGGCAGATTTCTCCTGTTGGGCCCGTTCCTTTATAAGGAGAAAGTCCAGCTCAAATTGTGTGAGGTTCTCCTGCACCATGACAGTCCCATTCTTGTATATGTTGACTGTTGTCATGACAGTGTCTGGGTCTTCTACCTCTTTAATTTTTAGTTTCCAGCCATTGCAGATCCCCTCTTTCTTCACAGAAGGGTAGTGGGCACTTATGGCGCCGTGCCATGCTATTGGCTGGTCTGTGAGGAAGATCAGATTGCTGACTTCTCCACTCTTGTACAGGTCAGCAAAGAGCGTCTCTGGTCTATCCTTCAACTGTTTTAATTTGTATGCCTTCCTGGCACTATCATTTTTGACCTCTTGTGGGTATACAAGAGGAACAGCCTCTGTACAGGCTGTGGTTGAAGCCATGGGGCTCTGCTGCTGCTGAACTGCTGCTGTTGTTACTCCTGAATTCCTCTTCTTAGCTTGGTGTTAGTTAGCTAGCAGGACAGTTAGGCTAACCGTCAGTTAGGCTAACCGTCAGTTAGGCTAACCGTCAGTTAGGCCAACCGTCAGTTTGGCAGTTGGTTGGCAGTTGGTTACATTCTCTGCTGGGTTCTTCAGTTGAACAGTGTTGTTAAGCTAGCAGGACAGTTAGGCAAACCGTCAGTTTGGCAGTTGGTTGGCAGTTGGTTGGCAGTTGGTTGGTAGTTGAACCGTATTTTCCCAAGTTTCTTGCCGTTTCTTGCCGTATCTCTTCTTTCTTTTTTTGTTTCCAGGTAGGTCAATCCGTTCAACAGATGTTTCTTCTCATAATTTTGTCAGAAAAGTTTAAGTTTATCTCATTTTAAAAATAGAAAAGTTGAAATCTTCAGGAGCTCATGATGATGCTGCTGTTCTCATCAAATGTTCTCTCTCTCTCTCTCTCTCTCTCTCTCACTCTCACTCTCACTCTCACTCTCACTCTCACTCTCACTCTCACTCTCACTCTCACTCTCACTCTCTCTCTCACTCTCACTCTCACTCTCACTCTCACTCTCACTCTCACTCTCACTCTCACTCTCACTCTCTCACTCTCCCGCCCTGTAATGAGTTGGTGCATCATGGCATGTGGTTCATTAAAAAAAAAGTACAGCTATTATCTACCTCTTGTATAACTGGTCGGCCCCACCTGCATTAGCAGGTAAACACAATGGACGAAACAAATACATTAAAGTAAAACCACTTTCCAGCAGTCAGCAGCACATTGTAAAAGCTGTTGATACAATTGTTCACATTCATAATTAAGTAAAGATAACACCCTTTTCACCTCGGTTACATTTTCCATTTGCCCTGAGAGGCTCAGTGAGGTAAAGGACTCTGAGTGTTTAGATAGTTCACTTTAGTCTAAGTTATCTCAGTGGGTCTCAAACGGTTTTATCACAATTTATGTAAACAAATATTTCCAAGGCACACCTTTATAATTATTAGGATAAATAAAAACAGGTTTGAAATCATTTCAATGTATACTATAGGACAGTAAACCAACAATATCCTTTAAAACTGGAGAGATTACAAAATATGGATAAATAAATAAATGTTAATTGGTAAAATAAGATATGAATGAACAAGCAAAAATCTTGCCTAGGGCAGCAAATTGGTCAGAACCGGCCCTGGTGTCATCCCCACAGCACCCCCCATTTGAAACATGTTCCCACGGCTATGCAACGAAGCTTACATTATACAAATGTAGTGCAATATACAGACTGTTTAGCTTATGGTGATCAGCAGCACTATGAGCTCATTCTCTCAGTGTATCATCAGGTAAACAGAGACACACACAATTTAAATAAGAGTTTTAAAATTAAATGATTGGTTAAGAATAAACATCTTAAAGTAAATAACAATAAACAATAGCCCTTAACCCTGTAAGGCCCACGGTTGTAATTTTACAACATTACTTTAAGCTATCCTAAAAAAGTCAGTAAATGTTTTGTTTTTTTAAAGACCACATTTACATAGTCAAAAGGTCCTTTTGTTCAGCCTCACAATGCTATTGGGTAGTAAATGTGTTTATAGGTCCTGCCCTCTGGCCATACACTCAGACAACCAGGGGCGCCGCCAGGGATTTTGGGCCCCATGAAAAGATATCACATTGGGCCCCACCACCAGGCCCAGGCCACGCCAACCAAGCACAATTGCTGTAACCACACCTCCTGAACCCAACCGACTCATTTATGCTTTAAATAACTCTACCTGTACAGGCTTGTAGTCCAATATATATATATATTTGTTGTATTCCAGTCTCCCTTCAGATATGTTAAAGGGGACCTATCATGCAAAATGCACTTTTGTACGTCTTTTATACATGAATATGTGTCCCCGGTGTTCCAGGGAACTCACCAAGTGTCAGAAAACACAACCCTCTCTATTTTCCTCCATACCCAAATTTCTAAAAAAGGGGCTGCAACGGATCTGATAAAAACTGATCCAGATTTGAACACTGTCCTGACGTCAGGACAGTGGCGCTACGGCTATTGGGCCAACTCCACCAATCAGCAGGAGACAGCCACGGCCATTGCCGTTCAAAAGCGCTGGAGACGCTGTAGTACATATGCCAGGCCTGTAGATGGTGCTGTTCTCACAGAATCTGCCCTTGCAAAAACAGAGCTAAAAAATGTCAAATTGAGCAAAATGAGGCATGGCTAAAATGCATGATCGGTTTGGTATTTTGAAAAGAAAAAAGTATAAATATGCCTTATATAGGTATGGTCCTACACTATATTATTCAAATATAGCATGATAGGTCCACTTTAAGTGGCATTCAACACAATGCTGCTCACCTCCTTCACTGAAACTGTACTTTGAACACTTCAATTATATTATTAACATTTTAAACTGTATACCCCGGTTATCTAGGCCCTTTGTTTTGTTTAATGTATACCATGTTTATCTAGGCCCTTTTTGTTTTTTGTTTTATGTATATATGTCACACTGTAGGACTGCGGGAAACGATATTTCGATATTTCTGGATGTACAACATGTAGAATTATTGACAATAAAGCTGACTTTGACTTTGACTTCAGTTGGGAGAAAATCTGGTTCAGGTTCAGCCTTATGGGGGGACAGGGCTGCTGAGCCTGAGATGGATCTGTTGGTCCTGGCACCAGGGGGAGGGACAACTGATTTAGTATGAATAGCTGCTAAAAATGTACCTGCATTTATTAAATGTCAGCTAAAAGAGCATTGAAATGAAAAACCTCTGCATTTTCTGTATAGTTATGAACGTTAATGTCAGCTTAGTAAAAAAAAAACATAACAATTATTATTTAAAGGAAACCTATCATGCTATATTTAAATGATATATTGTAGGGCCATACCTATATAAGGTATATTTATACGTTTCTGTTTTCAAAATACCAAACAGATCATGCATTTTAGCCATGCCTCATTTCGCTCTATGTGCTGTTTGCTGTCTACGGGTCTGATTCTGCTGACCACGCCCCCCTGCAGGAGAGAGGAGACGTGCTCTGATCAGCTGCTGGGCTGTCAGAAGAGGGGGAGAAAAAGAGATCTCCGTCCTCCGTGTTTTATTATATAGAGTCGTTATTCATTTGTTTTAAAGCTCAATAAATAACAAAGAAGACCTTTGACCGGCACTTTTCAAATTTTGTCCGGAAGATTTAAACTTTAACGGACATCTTGACCGGCGAAACAAACTGAAACTGAAACTCTGCCGCACGGTCCCCTCGTTCCTTGGAAGAGGCGGAGAGGTGGGTGTTTGTCATCTGCTGGTGGACTAACCGGAGAGAATTACAGTGCTTGCCTCGACGGGGAGCGATTGCATTGCAGCGGGAGCAAACGCTTGCCTCGGGGAGGGAGAAAGAAAGCCACAGCGAAGAAGACTTGGTTACCATGGTTACCCTTCTGTTTATTCTCCGCTGCTTTTGTGGCAGAAATTTTTTAGCTCTGTTTTTGCAAGGGCAGATTCTGTGAGAACAGCACCATCTACAGGCCTGGCATATGTACTACAGCGTCTCCAGCGCTTTCGAACGGCAATGGCCGTGGCTGTCTCCTCCTGATTGGTGGAGTTGGCCCAATAGCCGTAGCGCCACCGTCCTGACGTCAGGACAGTATTCAAATCTGGATCAGTTTTTATCAGATCCGTTGCAGCCCCTTTTTTAGAGATTTGGGTATGGAGGAAAATAGAGAGGGTTGTGTTTTCTGACACTTGGTGAGTTCCCTGGAACACCGGGGACACATATTCATGTATAAAAGACGTACAAAAGTGCATTTTGCATGATAGGTCCCCTTTAAAATGGACTACGCTTAGCTAACAGACTAATTTCCACCACTCATGGACCACACCCACCTTTTCTTTTGAAAAACTGGGTGACATACTGTCGCCCTTTAGTCCCTCTCTCTTTTCTTTCTCTTCTTTCTTTTCTTTTTGAAAGCCTGACTTTGTTAGTCGTTGAGACATGGTACACACGTAAGTACTAGCATCCCTGCTCCTCACATGCTCTCACTCTCTGCTAGAAAGTGCCGTTTGGAGGCGGAGGCGGGACCAAACCATTACATGTAAATAGAAGGGGGTGTACAAACGAGAGGCTTTGGATAATTAACTTTTGGAAGAAAATAAGTTAAATGAATTGTAAGTTTAGTGAGTACATTATCCGTATTAGGTGCCTTACAAATAATGGACGTCCGCTCTCGGGAGCGTCGGAGTGGTGCGGTTACCCTAACGGCCCGTCCACACAGCAGCGTTAAAAAATCTTGGAACGCTTCTGCCCATTCACTTTGAATGGGGTGACATCACTTTGCCTCACTTTTCGCCGAACTGCATTGTGGGCAGCAGAGCGGAGATTTTCAGGATTTTCAGGATTCAAAAGTTGAGCAATGTTCAACTTTTGAAGCTGAGGTGGAAGCATCAGCCAATCAAATCCTGTGTATGCAAATCTGACAGTTCAAGCGCTAGCCAATCAAACCGCGTGTATGCTGGGAGAGACATACCGCAGGTCATTTCCTCATATTCCAAAAAATGGAGGAGAAATTAGCGGTAGGGAATCACCCGGTGCTTTATGACCAGTCCCTATTTACCTACCGGGATACAAACCGGAGGAGCCAGGCATGGAGGGAGGTGGCAGAGACAGTGGTAGGTTTTTTCGCCTGTTTGGGGAGTTTATATCCAGTTTACTTCGGGCTTTTTTGCTTCGTATGTCGGGGGAGGGAGATTCATGTGATTGGTTGTTGGTGCCTTGCTCGCAAAAAATCCCCAAGCTTCAGATACGCCCACCTCCAAGATTTTTTTAACGCTGCTGTGTGGACGGGCCGTAAGTGACATACCTAAAGTATCCGGGATTCAGGCACCTTCCCTGGCTTGTACATTTTTGGTGATGCACCCTGGAGGTATCAGACTATTTTAAACAACTTTCCCCCGCCTTTCAAACACTTATTCATTTAACATTGACGCTCTCCTGAAAATGCACAGAATATGTGCTTTTTCAGGAGACCGTCAATGTTAAATGATTTCGTGCAAAATGACTGGCTAAAACCTCTTCCAGACATTTAAAAATACTTTCCCCGACCATTTAAACATTATTTCTGGCTTGTAAAGTGCAGTTATGCGCCCTGGAGGTATTATACTATTTCAAACAACTTTTCCCCGCCTTTCAAACACTTATTCCTGGGTACAAGTGTTATCTTCCCCCCCCTGGGTGTGTGTGAGAGACAGGTGAACTGAGTCAGCCTGCCAACAAGCAGCAGTCTGCTGTCATTTGAAACATGTTCCCCCGACTTTTAACACACTTTTACCCATGTTTTGAGCACTTATTCCTGGGTAGAAAAGACATGTGCTGTAGCCTGGTTCTCTCCAAGTACTGGGTACTAGTTAATGCCACTATCACCACCACATTTAAACCAGATGAACTGGTAGTTATCCGGGGTGCTGGAGAGTCATTTTCAGGCTCCTCTCCACAATTGTCCCCCTAAAATGATTTTAAATCATTATATTTGCATTTCAATGCATTTATTCTATCATGTATATGGTTCCCCAACACAATGCACATAGTCTGGAGCTCACTGGGGTCCTGCATATGCTTTAATCAGGCGTTTTAACACTTTTTCCCATGAAAATGATTTTTAATCACTATCATGGGGCTATGAAAATCAAATTCCGGGTAATGCAGAGCACAATTGCGCCTTTTACTATTTAAATGTATTTGTATTATATATTTTTGGGCTAGAAAGGTGACCTCTCTGGGTGATTTTATGGAGCTTAGCCCACAAATCCTGGATGATCCAGGCCGAATTTGGGTGCTCATAGGCGGCCTGCCATGCGCCCCCATCCGTGGAAAGCAAAAAAAGGTGAAGAAAACGGTTAATTATATCTTAAAATAATCAAAAATGAAGTTTTGAAAAATTGTCAAAAAAATGACAGAGTGCCAACGGAGAAGAGGCACAACTGTTTGGCGCTTTTTCCCCTTCTCCGTTGTTTGGTGCAATGGAGAAGGGGAAATGAAGCCCCGGGACCTTTTCCCCTTCCCTGTTAAAAAAATTCGTTCAAACCTTTCAAACTACCGTCTGCACGAAATCAGAAACCCAGTTTTTGGGTGCAAAAAACGGCTGTTTCTAATCTTGGAAGAATGTATCCGATGAAAGTGCACTTTGGCTCGGATGAATTTGATGCCTCCAAGACCCCCTAGCCTGGTTCTCAAAGTACTTTAAGTTTGACTCTGGATGAATGCAAGGGCAGTTTGCAGGGGACTTTGTCTGCATTATGATGCACTATTTTGGGATAGTTTTCTCAATTTAAACACGGACTGGAGATGGCTCGGACCCTTCTATGTGACCCTGGAGGATATGACCGAGAGATGACAGACTCTCTTGCGGGGTCATGATGCACTATATTGGGACACCATTTTCTCATTTTGATCCCTTTTCCTGGTTCTCACAAAAGTTGACTATGATTATTTTGCCCATGGAGGAATGCCAGGGGAGTCGACAGGGGACTCCTGCGGGGTCATGATGCACTATATTGGGACACAATTTTCTCATTTTGACCCCTTTTCCTGGTTCTCACAAAAGTTGACTCTGATTATTTTGCCCATGGAGGAATGCCAGGGGACTCCTGCGGGGTCATGAGGCACTATTTCCGGGTACTCTTTTTTCATTTTCATGCCTATTTCCCTGGATGAAATAAAAAAAATGTTTTTTGTTTTTAGCCCATTTTCACCCAGTTCTGGCCACCGCGTTGCCTGGAGGACGCTTTTGCGGGGTCATGAGGCACTATTCCTGGGTACTTTTTTTCATTTTCACCCAAATTTCCTTGGATGAAATAATTTTTTTTGTTGTTGTTGTTGAGCCCGGTGAAGACTGTCATGCTTGCAGTAGCCTCCGGTAGCGAGACCCCTGTGAAGAGCCCGGTGAAGACTGTCATGCTTGCAGTAGCCTCCGGTAGCGAGACCCCTGTGAAGAGCCCGGTGAAGACTGTCATGCAGTCCCCAGTAACCTCCGGTAGCGAGACCCCTGTGAAGAGCCCGGTGAAGACTGTCATGCAGTCCCCAGTAACCTCCGGTAGCGGGACCCCTGTGAAGAGCCCGGTGAAGACTGTCATGCAGTCCCCAGTAACCTCCGGTAGCGAGACCCCTGTGAAGAGCCCGGTGAAGACTGTCATGCTTGCAGTAGCCTCCGGTGGGAAGAGACCGGTAAAGAACCCTGTGAAGAGCCCAGTGAAGACTGTCATGCTTGCAGTAGCCTCCGGTGGGAAGAGACCGGTCAAGAACCCTGTGAAGAGCCCGGTGAAGACTGTCATGCTTGCAGTAGCCTCCGGTGGGAAGAGACCGGTCAAGAACCCTGTGAAGAGCCCGGTGAAGACTGTCATATTCCCAGTTTCCTCCGGTAGCGAGACCCCTGTGAAGAGCCCGGTGAAGACTGTCATGTTTGCAGTAACCTCCGGTAGCGAGACCCCTGTGAAGAGCCCGGTGAAGACTGTCATGTTTGCAGTAGCCTCCGGTAGCGAGACCCCTGTGAAGAGCCCGGTGAAGACTGTCATGTTTGCAGTAGCCTCCGGTAGCGAGACCCCTGTGAAGAGCCCGGTGAAGACTGTCATGCAGTCCCCAGTAGCCTCAGGTAGCGAGAACCCTGTATGCCGGAAGACCCGTGCGTCTAAGCTGGCTAAGGACTCCCTCTCCCTCAAATTACTGGTCCACTGGGTATGGACGGGGGAATACCATGCGTGAAATCACGTTGCCTAGAAGCATGGAGGCGTACCTTCAGACATACTGGGATCATTGTTTGGGTGTCGCTCCGACAGTAAAACAGAAAGACAATGTTCTGTCGAAGGTCAGCCGGATAAAGAACTTCATAGTATACATGGCCCATGGTGTTAACCGCCTGTCAGACTGGCTGTTCCTAAGAAACATGAAGATGATCCGTGGCTGTAGCAAGTATATTGCAAAGTCGGGCCGGGCAGTCACAACATCAGAGTTCTTCCTGAAGAATGTGAACCACTTCATGGGGTACATGTCTGAGTCAAAGCCCCGGGGGTGCAGGCTCACCCAGTCTGATATGACCCACATAATGAGAGAGGTGAAAGCCAACATGAAACACTTGAATAAGGCAGTCACTCTCCACCAGTTTAAGGTGAAGAGGAACAAACTGGATCGTCTGCCGAGCCAGGCGGAGCTTCTCGCCGCCATGGCGGCCGCTGAGAAGCGCATCCCGGAGCTCCTCGACCTGATGGCCGGCAAGCCAACCTCAACCACCCAGAAGCTTCTCTATGGCTATCTCACCCTCCATTGGAGCCTCCTGTATGGCCACCATCCGGGCGTGTACGCAAACATGAAAAACACTGAGGTCTTAGAGGCGGCCGAAAGGGGAACTGCTGAGGGCTACATCATCCATGTGCAGGATCACAAGACGGCCAAGACATATGGCGAAGCACAGCTGGCGCTTACAGTAGAGGATCATGCGGTGGATGGGGATTAAAGAGGCATTGCTGGGTCCTCAGAATGAATTCTTCCTTTTCACAAGGGGGATTTGGGCCTCCAAGAACCTGAACGCTCACTTGAAGAGGGCTGATGCTGGGCTAGAAACAGCCGTCACCTTCACAATCCTGCGCACTGCCCTGGCTGACAATATCAAGCTCCAAGATCAAGATCCAGAAAGCCGGTCGATTCTCGCCAGGTTTATGTGTCACGACGTAACCACGGCGGACCGGTTCTACGCGAATGCGCCTGGAATAAAGGAGGCATTGAAAATCCGCTCCATGTTCAGGGCGTCATCGGTTGCGGCAGCAGCTGCATCAGCATCAGAAGGATGTCTACCGCTGTCAGATGGGGAGACCTCCGAAGAGGGCTCCGGGGCTGAGAGCAGCAGACAAGACCCCAACGATACTTCTTCTTCAGAGCACGAGCAACCTGATGGGTCATTGGAGCGGCAGCAGCAGCGGAAGCGGAAGCGGGAGGGAAAGAGGCCAATGAAGTCGGGACCGGGGCTGGTTGACACTCCTGATGATGGGGCAGGGGCCGTGGACTCAACCTGTTTGCCCTGGTGCACCGTACGAATTAGACGCCTAATATGGTCCCCGGAACCCCGCTAAACATTGTGAATATGTATACCGTGTATATAGTTTTTGTTCAAATAAATTGTTATAATTATTATTATAATCCTGGGTATACATTTTGTAAATAGTACAATACCTCCAGGGTGCATAACTGCACTTTACAAGCCAGGGAAGGTGCCTGAATCCTGGGTATACATTTTGTAAATAGTACAATACCTCCAGGGCGCATAACTGCACTTTACAAGCCAGGGAAGGTGCCTGAATCCTGGGTATACATTTTGTTAATAGTGCAACACCTCCAGGGCGCATAACTGCACTTTACAAGCCAGGGAAGGTGCCTGAATCCTGGGGTAAACAGTGTAGTAGTACTAGTAATAGTAGTAGTGCAACGTGTAAATAGCTCATGTTTTTGGCTGTGTGTACTGTGGTTTTTGTTAAAATTAAAAAAAAAAAAAACAATAACCTTGATGGTTCCCAGGGGCAGATAAAGTGCCACTTTCCATCAGCACCGGGGAGGCACTCTCCTTGGTGCTGAACCCTGTGATGAGCGCTCAAGTGTTGGCGGAGGAGGTGTAAGCCAGAGGAGGGTGAAAAAAAGTTAAAGTGTTTGAACCTCCAGCCCAGAAGGGGGGTGGTGGTACCAATAAGAAGGCCGAATTTGGATGCTGATGGGCGGACATAAAAGCACCACAAAATCCACCCCCCTTTAGGGTCACCAGGGGCACGAGGTTCTGGTGGGTGTGAATACCTGGGTTTAGTCCATGGGGGAGTGCTTAACTGCGGGGGCCCGGGGACTCACGGTGTGCAAGGTTATGGAGGTGCCACTGTTATGGGGACATGCTGGGGGTCATTAGTCCGTCCTTTGGGGGTCTGTGAGCGGGCAAAGAGAGGTGATTTTCCCGGTCTCTGTCCTGGAGGTCTGAAATAAACAGAGTGCCACTGTTAGGGACTCGTGCTGGAGGTCTCTAGGCCGTCCTTTGGGGGTCTGTGAGCGGGCAAAGAGAGGGGATTTTCCCGGTCTCTGTCCTGGAGGTGTGAAATAAACAGAGTCCCACTGTTAAGGACTGATGCTGGAGGTCTCTAGGCCGTCCTTTGGGGGTCTGTGAGCGGGCAAAGAGAGGGGATTTTCCTGGTCTCTGTCCTGGAGGTGTGAAATAAACAGAGTGCCACTGTTAGGGACTCGTGCTGGAGGTCTCTAGGCCGTCCTTTGGGGGTCTGTGAGCGGGCAAAGAGAGGGGATTTTCCCGGTCTCTGTCCTGTAGGTGTGAAATAAACAGAGTGCCACTGTTAGGGACTCGTGCTGGAGGTCTCTAGGCCGTCCTTTGGGGGTCTGTGAGCGGGCAAAGAGAGGGGATTTTCCCGGTCTCTGTCCTGGAGGTGTGAAATAAACAGAGTCCCACTGTTAAGGACTGGTGCTGGAGGTCTCCAGGCCGTCCTTTGGGGGTCTGTGAGCGGGCAAAGAGAGGGGATTTTCCCGGTCTCTGTCCTGGAGGTGTGAAATAAACAGAGTCCCACTGTTAGGGACTGGTGCTGGAGGTCTCTACGCCGTCCTTTGGGGGTCTGTGAGCGGGCAAAGAGAGGGAATTTTCCCGGTCTCTGTCCTGGAGGTGTGAAATAAACAGAGTCCCACTGTTAGGGACTGGTGCTGGAGGTCTCTAGGCCGTCCTTTGGGGGTCTGTGAGCGGGCAAAGAGAGGTGATTTTCCTGTTGTCTCTCCTGGAAGTGTGAAATAAACTAAGTCCCCAGACCTCTTGTTTACCGGACCCGGGGAACCCCCCCGAGACCCCCGATGCGTCCCCCTATTTTAGAAACCCGAGTAAGGTTGTGTAACTCACCACAGTACATGTATGTATAAATGCATAACATATACAGTCGGTGGCTGTATATTATATGCGGAGAGGGATCTGGGGGCTAACTATTGGGTAGCAGCATGACTTCCTAAACATCCCACTTCCCTTCAAGCGCTGTCCGTGGTGCTGAAGTGTGAAATAAACAGAGTGCTACATTTTGTAAATAGCAGAATACCTCCATGGCGCATAACTGCACTTTACAAGCCAGGGAAGGTGCCTGAATCCTGGGTATACATTTTGTAAATAGTACAATACCTCCAGGGCGCATAACTGCACTTTACAAGCCAGGGAAGGTGCCTGAATCCTGGGTATACATTTTGTAAATAGTGCAATACCTCCAGGGCGCATAACTGCACTTTACAAGCCAGGGAAGGTGCCTGAATCCTGGGTATACATTTTGTAAATAGTGCAATACCTCCAGGGCGCATAACTGCACTTTACAAGCCAGGGAAGGTGCCTGAATCCTGGGTATACATTTTGTAAATAGTGCAATACCTCCAGGGCGCATAACCGCACTTTACAAGCCAGGGAAGGTGCCTGAATCCTGGGGTAAACATTGTTTAATTGTTTAAGTGTTTTTAAATGTATGGAACAGTGTTTTGTCTCTTTCAAAACTCTCCCGTCATTGGCTGGATACATGGGGACGATTTTATATTTACTATGACCGTTAATATTCCAGTGAGACGAAGTACGTCCGGTGACGGGAGTGATCCCATGTTAATTTTGTCCAAAAACCAGAGCATTCCCTTATCTTAGCAACTGTAACTCCACAGTTGCTTACACTCCTTTCGGGTTTGCTAACGCCCGGTAGCTACTTTAGCTTGATAGCTAGCCATGGCTCTTTCCCCACCCTCGGGTGCTATTTCCTGCTCTACCTGTCTCATGTTTGGTTACTTCCCTACCTAACACTAAGAAAGTGGATCACATCACTCCAGTTCTGAAGTCTTTACACTGGCTTCCTGTGTAGGGTGGCCATCCGTCCGGTTTTAGGTCGGACAGTCCGGTTTTCAATGTCTGTGTCCGTCTGCCGGCGCAGCCTTGAGCCGGACACTCATTTGTCCTCCTTTTGAGGTCATCCCTATTTTATACTTTTAGGGTATAAAAAAAAATAGACAATTATACAAAGAAATACAAAAAATAAGTTATGTGTAAGTATATATCCCCGTAAGACTTGTGGTCTTACAAATTATTGGCTGAATGCGATGTCAAATAAATATCTTGTATTTCATTGGTTAATAAACGTAAACAATTAGCCATGTGCTTCTTGACGTCACGTTCACGGCAGGGCACTGTGGCACAGAGTGACGTTAACGCTAGCCGACTAGCTCATGAGCCAACTCCACCTAGTTAGCGGTAGGGTTAAACCGCAGAAATGCCGAAACGAAAGACTTCATTTAATCCTGAATGGTCGAAAGAGCATGGATTCCTCACAAAAAGCTGAAAGGACGACTTCCATGCTTTTTGCACGTTGTGTCGTTGCGATGTGGACGTAAGCAGCAAAGTAAAAGGTGCTGTCGACAGATATGCTAACACAGATAAGCACAAAAGCAACGATCAAAGCACAGGTGCCTCTTCACTTTTAACGTTTTTCCGTGAAGCTTCATCGCCTCAAGATGACAAAATCTCCGCTGCAGAACTTTGTAAAGTTTATCATGCCGTCAAGCATCACCAGTCATACAGGAGTATAGACTGTGGAATAAAAGTTGATCGCACAATCTACAACGACTCATCAATAGCAAAAGGGATGACCTGTGGAAAAACAAAAGCCAAAGCTTTGTGCGAAAATGTCCTAGCACCCTACTCTGTCCAGACGCATGTGGATTATATAAAAGAAAATAAACTGCATTATTCAGTGGCAAGTGATGCATCAAACAAAGGTACGATCAAGTGTTTCCCCATTGTACTGAGATATTTTCACTTTGAGGAGGGCGTGCAACATGCACTGTTGGATTTTTACAGTGATAGCAACGAAAAGTCAGAAGCTATAACAAATCAGTTGCTATCTAAACTGGAGATGTCTGGACTAGATGTGAAAAAAATGTCAGCATATGCAGCAGACAACGCCAGTGTTAACTATGGAAAACACAACAGTGTTTATCAGAAACTGAAACTGGCTCAAAAAGACGTGCTCGCTGCAAACTGTTTAGCCCATATTCTGCACAATGCAACAAGATATGCAGCAAGCAACTTGGATATTGACATTGAAAATGTTGTGCTTAAGGTGTATAGCTACAGCACGGTCACATGACTTCACATCACCACCGCTAAGCTAAAGGTGGCTAATGTTGGGCTTTAAATAGAGTATTGTATCGTGTGGAGAGGACGCTGGCGTTGACTGTTCGCCGCTTCTCCGCCTCTGTTACCCTCTGTTCTTGCAAAACTTGCAAAACTTCCGAATTGGACTACTGCCCTGCACTGCACATTGTTTTTAACCTTTTTAACTTACTTTACCTTCTGCCTCCGTTGCTGGCTGTAGCCGGCTGCCCTCACTCAGCCATCAAAGTGCCGGGTGGCTACTGCTACCTGCTACATCGCCTATTTGTCTGTCTCCACCCCACGCAACAACCGTGGACTCTCTCTGCCTCCTGCCTTCATCTCTGGGGTGCATCTGTCCTGTCCCGCTGTCCACATCCTCCTGCCATGCCGTGGATCTTCCTCGTTTCCACAACAATCCTCCTCCTCTGTGCACCTAGCCTGCTAGCCGCTATCGCTGCTAACACACTGCTCCCAGCCTTTCCACCTGCCATCATGCTGAAATACTCCATCTCACAGCTTCTGTCACTCAACATCTCCTCCACCCCGTCTTCCATCTCAGTCATCAGACTTCTTGGACTCCTTCGTCGACCCCGCTACATTCACCGAAGCACCCGCCGCAGTTTTGTTTACTTTCAGCACGGACAATCCATACCATCCATCTGCTCTACCCAACGCACTGTCGCACACCTGACGCGTCATCAGAATGCAACTCCTACTGCTCCTCTTACACTCTCCCCCGCTCATCTACACTCCCAGCGGCATGAAATACCCGGAGCGGATCCCACTCCCCTCCGCCACCCAAAACATATAATAAGCCATTTCTCCCCACCATCAAGCCCCCCTCCTTTGCCCCACTGCCTCCCCTCTCGTGCCCACACCCGAGCTGCTAACCCAGACAACCTCATACCTATCCAGCCTGCCACCACCCCTCCAACCCCCCACTTGACTAATCTTGCCCTCCTCAATATCCGGTCACTCAACACTAAAGCCCACATCCTCCACGAAATAATTCTGGACAAATCCATCGACTTCCTTCTGCTCACTGAAACCTGGCAACAACCCAATGACTTCTTCTTCCTCAATCAAACATCCCCCCCTGGTTTTAATTACATCACTAAACCCCGCCCCTCACGCCGTGGTGGTGGGCTGGCTGTCATCTACAACCAGAACATCCGGACTACAGAACTCACCCTCCCCTCAGTATCATCCTTCGAATTCCTCGCCTTCAAAACCACTCCCTCACTGACAGTTATCCTCATTTACCGCCCCCCCAAACCACACCCCTCCTTCCTCTCTGATCTCACTGAACTCCTCACCATTGCTTCATCCCTCTCCCCACGTATGTTACTCCTCGGCGACCTCAACATCCACATGGACTCCCCCACCTGCAAACTCGCTTCTGAATTCTCCTCCCTTCTGGACAATTTCTCATTTACCCAACATGTCACCTTCCCCACCCATGATAAAGGACACATCCTTGACCTTGTCTGCTCCACCAACCTCCCAGTACTCGACCTCCACCCCTGTCCCTTTCCCCTCTCTGACCACAAACTCATACAGTTCATCATCGCATCCCCCGTCCGCCACCCCCCACCACCCAGGAACATCATCTTCCGTAATTTACGCTCTGTCGATCCCCAGCACCTCTCCGACCTGCTATCCTCTACTCTCCCCCTGGACTCGAACCTCAGCTCATCCGATGAACAACTCAACCACCTTAACTCCACCCTACTCGCCTCCCTCAACAGCCTGGCCCCCCTCAAAAGGAAAAACGTCACTTTCAAAACCTCCTCACCCTGGTTCACCCCTGCACTCCGAAGATTGAAGCAAACCGGCCGCCAGCTTGAACGCCTATCCATGAAATCATCCCTCACAGTTCACCATGAATCATACAAACTCCATCTCACTACCTACAGAGACGCCCTCACTGCCGCAAAATCTGCCTACTTCTCCACCATCTTTACCGACCCCTCCCGTAACCCCAGGACCCTCTTCTCCACCGTCAACAAGCTCCTCAAACCCCGTGCTGACACCCTCTCTTCATCCACTTCCACCTTATGCAGTTCATTCCTCCAGTTTTTCTCTGACAAAATCACTGCCATTAATCTCTCCCTATCCACTGCTTCTCACACACAAACATCTCCCCCAACACCCACCGCCACAACTTCTCCCTCCATCTCCCTGGACCTCCCGAGCCCCCCTCCCCACGGCCGCCTCTCCCAGTTCACTCTGGTTACCCCCCCTGAAATACTCAAACTGATCAGCTCCTCCAAACCCACAACCTGCTCGCTTGACCCCTTACCCACCCCTCTACTGAAGTCCTGCCTCCCCGTCCTCTGCCCTTACCTTGTCAACCTTTTCAACTCCTCCCTGTCCCAAGGAACCGTTCCCTCTGCCTTCAAAACTGCTGCTGTCACTCCCATCCTCAAGAAACCCGGTCTGGATCCCTCCTCCCTCAGTAATTACCGCCCCATCTCCAACCTCCCCTTTCTCTCAAAAACAATAGAACGTATCATCTCCAAACAACTCCACCGCCATCTCCAAACAAATCACCTTTTTGAACCCCTTCAGTCTGGTTTTCGTCCCCATCACAGCACAGAAACGGCACTCACCAAAGTCCTCAACGACCTCCTCACCTCTGCTGACACCGGTTCACTCAACATCCTCATCCTCCTCAACCTGAGTGCAGCCTTCGACACCGTGAGCCACAACATCCTGCTCACCCCACTCCAGGACATCGGTATCAAAGGTACTGCACTCTGGTGGCTCCAGTCCTACCTCTCCGACAGATCCCACTTCATCTCCCTCAACAACCACTCCTCTGCCACAGCTTCAGTCACCCAAGGTGTTCCCCAAGGTTCAGTAATCGGCCCCCTCCTCTTCATCATCTACATCCTCCCCCTTGGTCAGATTCTACACCACTACAACCTGGACTTTCACTGCTACGCTGATGACACACAGATTTACCTCAGCACCAAATCCCCCCACAACCCCCCCCTCACCCACATCGAATCCTGTCTGACTGCTATAAAATCCTGGATGGCACACAACTTCCTCAAACTCAACAGCAATAAAACTGAACTCCTCCTCATCGGCTCCAAATCCACCCTCAGCAAAACCCCCAACCTGACACTCACCATCGATGGCACCCCTGTTTCCCCATCCACCCAGGCACGCAACCTTGGCGTGATATTTGACCCCACCCTCTCCCTCGAGCCCCACATCCACCAAGTTGTTAAAACCTCATTTTTCCACCTCCGCAATATCGCCAAACTCCGTCCCTCTCTCACCCGCCCTGCAGCTGAGCGACTCATTCACGCCTTCATCTCCTCCCGCCTGGACTATTGCAACGCACTCCTCTACGGCATCAGCACTACATGCCTCAATAGACTTCAGCGTGTCCAGAACGCAGCCGCCAGACTCCTCACCCACACCAAATCATGGCATCATATCACCCCGGTCCTCAAAGAACTCCACTGGCTCCCCGTTTCACACCGCATCCAACACAAACTCCTGGTACTCACCTACAAAGCCCTCCACCACCTGGTCCCCCCCTACCTCACTGACCTCCTCATCCTCTACCAACCACCCCGGTCCCTCAGATCCACCTCAGCCGGTTTGCTTTCCATCCCCAAGGCCAAACTCCGGAGCTTTGGGGACAGAGCATTCTCTGTGGCAGCCCCGAAGCTCTGGAACTCCCTCCCCCAAGACCTCTGTGAGTCTGAGTCCCTCACCCTGTTCCAGTCCCGCCTCAAAACCCATCTCTTCAAATCTGTATACCCATAAGCCCCCCCCCCCACCCCCCACTTCCTCCTGACTGCTTTCTGTTTTTTTTTTGTTTTTTTGTTTTCTCTGTTTTGTTTTTGTTTTGTTGTTGTTTTGTTGCCTGTCCTTGTCTGTCTACCCTTCCCCAAATGTAAAGCGTCTTTGGGTCTTAGAAAAGCGCTATATAAATAGAATTTATTATTATTATTATAGCCATTTTAGCATCTCAGCTAGCAGAACGGCGCAGTTGAAGGAATTCTGCGAGTTTGTGGAAGTGGAGGAATGCAATCTGCTGCGGCACGTTGTCACGAGATGGTTGTCTCTGCTGCCATCTATTGACAGAATCCTGAAGTGTTGGAGACCCTTGACCAGCTACTTTCAGAGTCTAGGTGAGGAGGAATGCTCCAAGATTTTGTGGAAATGCTTTGGAGAGGATGGCAACGAAGTATCTGAGATGTATTTTCTCTTCCTCAGTCACATTCTGAAAGTGTTTTCAGACTGCATTGAAGCACTTGAGGCCAAATCATTCAGCATAACCTCTGTGTTTAAGGTAATGACTGAACTGAAAGGGAAACTTGAGAGAAGGTTAAAGGACACATTTTTTGGCTTTGCTGTGAACAACAAACTCAAGCAGCTAACCCCTGATCTGGCAAAGAAATGTGAGGCTGATTTTCTTGTTTTCTATGAAAGAGCCAAGAAATACGTGAGTGAAAGGTATGACTTCTCTGAGAACAGCTTTCATAGTAAAGTGTCAAAGCTTGGCCTCACAACTGCTGTGTCCTATGGAGAATACAGTGATGCAGTCCAAGCCTGCAGCCTGAAAGACATTGACATGGATGGACTCTATGAGGAATATGGCATGGTGGAAGCTATTCTCAGCTCTTCAGAAATGGAAGGATGCCACAGTGAGGAGCTGTATCTCAAACTGTTTTCCAAAGCAGAAGTCCCACTTGTGAATCTGAGGAAGGTCAGCGCCTACATCTTCTCCATCCCATGTAGCAATGCCATCCGTCCGGTACATACAGAACGTGTGTTCTCAATGATGACCTCAGCATGGAGAAATGAGAGAAATCGTCTGGATGTGGACAGTGTCAAGGCAGAGCTGCAAATTTGTGTCAACTTCACATTTGAGTGCAGACATGTACCAGAGACTCCTTACAAACAAAAAACTCTTGGAAGCAGCCAGGAAAGGGCAAAAGTATCGAAAATAGACATTCAACTTGTGGTTAGTACACTAGTCTTATTGTGTTTTGAGTGTGAAGGATTCAGTGAAGCCAGGATAAAAACTAAAGGATAATCCCAAAGTGTCCTCCTTTTTGGCGTTATGGAAATGGCCACCCTATTCCTGTGTGTCAAAGAATTGATTTCAAAATACTGCTGCTGGTTTATAAAGCATTGAATGGTTTAGGCCCAAAATACATTTCTGACCTACTGCTAAATTATGAACCATCCATAACTCTCAGGTCTTCTGGGACTGATCAGCTTTCTGTCCCCAGAGTCCGAACTAAACATGGTAAAGCAGCGTTCAGTTATTATGCTCCAAATATCTGGAACAAACTCCCAGAAACCTGCAGGTCCGCTGCAACTCTTACTACTTTTAAATCCATGCTGAAGACTTTTCTTTTTGCCGCTGCTTTTAATTGAACTATTCATATCTTAAACTGCACTGTAACTTTTATTCATGTATTTTTTATTTTAATGTTTATTTTATTATCTTTGCTTTTTAATGACTGTTTTTAAATGCCATTTTCTTAATGTCTTTCATTTTTGTAAATCACTTTGAATTGCCTTGTGTTGAAAGGTGCTTTATAAATAAACTTGCCTTGCGTTGCCCTGCCTTGCCCTCGCCTCGCCTCGCCTTGCTGCTTAGCATAATACATTGTAGCAGTGGCATGCATATGACACTTTAGGGCCTTCTCAGAATTTCACTCTACATTTGTCTTTCTAATTATCTACCTGTTCCACTACACTTTGCCTTTCTAATCCACTACACTCACTCTCATCTCAAATTAGCTCCAAGGCCACAAAGCAGAGAATCTTCTGCTCATATTGCTGGTGGAGGATTGCAGATGTGGTGCCCTAAACACTTTAAGAAGCCCAGGCCATGTAGTTTGAGGTTGAAAGAATCCTTGCAGTAAGCTCTTTACTTTTACTAAGTACATCCAAGTATCACTGATTTACAATATTGTAAAGCCCAGGACTGTGTGAATCATTGTTTCCAATTATGGAACCACCCTGGCACGAACCAAGAACCTGAGAAGCCGGTTTGTCTCATTATATATAAAAGCTCAGACTTGTGCAGCCAGTAGCTACTACACCACCCGAGCAGAGAGGGAGAGTCACTGGGAGCGTCGACACAGACAGATCCTTTGCTTAATTTGTTGGCCCTCATTCCGTCAATCCCTGCCTTGCCAACGAAACTCGGAGAAGGCAGTGAATCACTTCATCACAGGTAAGATGTAATGCTCCTCTAAATGTATGCTGAAATAAGAACAGACATGCTACTGAAACGGAAAAAAGTGAGGGTTAACAGCAAGGTTTAAATGTGTGTGTGTGTGTGTGTTTTTTTTCCCACAGACCCTGAAAACTGCAGTCATTAAACCGCTCTTAAAAAATAATAATCTAGATGCTTCAGTAATGAACAATTACAGGCCCATATCAAACCTCCAATTTCTAGCTAAAATCATTGAAAAGGTTGTTTTTCAACAGTTGAGTAATTTCTTGCATTTAAATAACTGTTTTGATGTGTTCCAGTCAGGCTTTCGACCAAACCACAGCACTGAGACTGCTCTTGTTAAGGTCTTCAATGACATCCACTTAAACACAGACAGTGGCAGAACTTCAGTGTTAGTATTATTAGATCTCAGTGCTGCGTTTGATACTGTTGACCACAACATATTGCTAGACCGACTAGAAAACTGGGTGGGACTACGCTCCAATTCAAACACTGAGTAAGTGCATTGAACAAATCAATGATTGGATGTGTCAGAACTTTCTCAAATTAAACAAAGATAAAACTGAGGTAATGGTTTTTGGAGCCAAGGCAGAATGTATAAAAGTTAGCGCTGAGCTTCAGTCTGCAATGTTCAAAACAACAGATAAAGCCAGAAATATAGGTGTAGTCATGGACTCTGACCTGAGTTTCAACAGTCACATTAAAACAATTACTAAATCAGCCTACTATCACCTAAAGAATATATCTAGGATTAAAAGACTAATGTCACAGCAGGATTTGGAAAAACTTGTCCATGCTTTTATCTTCAGTAGACTGGACTACTGCAATGGTGTCTTCACAGGTCTCACTAAAAGATATATTAGAAAGCTGCAGCTGATTCAGAACGCTGCTGCTCGAGTCCTCACTAACACTAAGAAAGTGGATCACATCACTCCTGTTCTGAAGTCTTTACACTGGCTTCCTGTGTGTCAAAGAATAGATTTCAAAAATACTGCTGCTTGTTTATAAAGCATTGAATGGTTTAGGCCCAAAATACATTTCTGACCTACTGCTATATTATGAACCATCCAGATCTCTCAGGTCTTCTGGGACTGGTCTGCTTTCTGTCCCCAGAGTCAGAACTAAACATGGAGAAGCAGCGTTCAGTTATTATGCTCCAAATATCTGGAACAAACTCCCAGAAACCTGCAGGTCCGCTGCAACTCTTACTACTTTTAAATCCATGCTGAAGACTTTTCTTTTTGCCGCTGCTTTTAATTGAACTATTCATATCTTAAACTGCACTGTAACTTTTATTCATGTATTTTTTATTTTAATGTTTATTTTATTATCTTTGCTTTTTAATGACTGTTTTTAAATGCCATTTTCTTAATGTCTTTCATTTTTGTAAATCACTTTGAATTGCCTTGTGTTGAAAGGTGCTTTATAAATAAACTTGCCTTGCGTTGCCCTGCCTTGCCCTCGCCTCGCCTCGCCTTGCTGCTTAGCATAATACATTGTAGCAGTGGCATGCATATGACACTTTAGGGCCTTCTCAGAATTTCACTCTACATTTGTCTTTCTAATTATCTACCTGTTCCACTACACTTTGCCTTTCTAATCCACTACACTCACTCTCATCTCAAATTAGCTCCAAGGCCACAAAGCAGAGAATCTTCTGCTCATATTGCTGGTGGAGGATTGCAGATGTGGTGCCCTAAACACTTTAAGAAGCCCAGGCCATGTAGTTTGAGGTTGAAAGAATCCTTGCAGTAAGCTCTTTACTTTTACTAAGTACATCCAAGTATCACTGATTTACAATATTGTAAAGCCCAGGACTGTGTGAATCATTGTTTCCAATTATGGAACCACCCTGGCACGAACCAAGAACCTGAGAAGCCGGTTTGTCTCATTATATATAAAAGCTCAGACTTGTGCAGCCAGTAGCTACTACACCACCCGAGCAGAGAGGGAGAGTCACTGGGAGCGTCGACACAGACAGATCCTTTGCTTAATTTGTTGGCCCTCATTCCGTCAATCCCTGCCTTGCCAACGAAACTCGGAGAAGGCAGTGAATCACTTCATCACAGGTAAGATGTAATGCTCCTCTAAATGTATGCTGAAATAAGAACAGACGTGCTACTGAAACGGAAAAAAGTGAGGGTTAACAGCAAGGTTTAAATGTGTGTGTGTGTGTGTGTTTTTTTTTCCCACAGACCCTGAAAACTGCAGTCATTAAACCGCTCTTAAAAAATAATAATCTAGATGCTTCAGTAATGAACAATTACAGGCCCATATCAAACCTCCAATTTCTAGCTAAAATCATTGAAAAGGTTGTTTTTCAACAGTTGAGTAATTTCTTGCATTTAAATAACTGTTTTGATGTGTTCCAGTCAGGCTTTCGACCAAACCACAGCACTGAGACTGCTCTTGTTAAGGTCTTCAATGACATCCACTTAAACACAGACAGTGGCAGAACTTCAGTGTTAGTATTATTAGATCTCAGTGCTGCATTTGATACTGTTGACCACAACATATTGCTAGACCGACTAGAAAACTGGGTGGGACTACGCTCCAATTCAAACACTGAGTAAGTGCATTGAACAAATCAATGATTGGATGTGTCAGAACTTTCTCAAATTAAACAAAGATAAAACTGAGGTAATGGTTTTTGGAGCCAAGGCAGAATGTATAAAAGTTAGCGCTGAGCTTCAGTCTGCAATGTTCAAAACAACAGATAAAGCCAGAAATATAGGTGTAGTCATGGACTCTGACCTGAGTTTCAACAGTCACATTAAAACAATTACTAAATCAGCCTACTATCACCTAAAGAATATATCTAGGATTAAAAGACTAATGTCACAGCAGGATTTGGAAAAACTTGTCCATGCTTTTATCTTCAGTAGACTGGACTACTGCAATGGTGTCTTCACAGGTCTCACTAAAAGATATATTAGAAAGCTGCAGCTGATTCAGAACGCTGCTGCTCGAGTCCTCACTAACACTAAGAAAGTGGATCACATCACTCCTGTTCTGAAGTCTTTACACTGGCTTCCTGTGTGTCAAAGAATAGATTTCAAAAATACTGCTGCTTGTTTATAAAGCATTGAATGGTTTAGGCCCAAAATACATTTCTGACCTACTGCTATATTATGAACCATCCAGATCTCTCAGGTCTTCAGGGACTGGTCAGCTTTCTGTCCCCAGAGTCAGAACTAAACATGGAGAAGCAGCGTTCAGTTATTATGCTCCAAATATCTGGAACAAACTCCCAGAAACCTGCAGGTCCGCTGCAACTCTTACTACTTTTAAATCCATGCTGAAGACTTTTCTTTTTGCCGCTGCTTTTAATTGAACTATTCATATCTTAAACTGCACTGTAACTTTTATTCATGTATTTTTTATTTTAATGTTTATTTTATTATCTTTGCTTTTTAATGACTGTTTTTAAATGCCATTTTCTTAATGTCTTTCATTTTTGTAAATCACTTTGAATTGCCTTGTGTTGAAAGGTGCTTTATAAATAAACTTGCCTTGCGTTGCCCTGCCTTGCCCTCGCCTCGCCTCGCCTTGCTGCTTAGCATAATACATTGTAGCAGTGGCATGCATATGACACTTTAGGGCCTTCTCAGAATTTCACTCTACATTTGTCTTTCTAATTATCTACCTGTTCCACTACACTTTGCCTTTCTAATCCACTACACTCACTCTCATCTCAAATTAGCTCCAAGGCCACAAAGCAGAGAATCTTCTGCTCATATTGCTGGTGGAGGATTGCAGATGTGGTGCCCTAAACACTTTAAGAAGCCCAGGCCATGTAGTTTGAGGTTGAAAGAATCCTTGCAGTAAGCTCTTTACTTTTACTAAGTACATCCAAGTATCACTGATTTACAATATTGTAAAGCCCAGGACTGTGTGAATCATTGTTTCCAATTATGGAACCACCCTGGCACGAACCAAGAACCTGAGAAGCCGGTTTGTCTCATTATATATAAAAGCTCAGACTTGTGCAGCCAGTAGCTACTACACCACCCGAGCAGAGAGGGAGAGTCACTGGGAGCGTCGACACAGACAGATCCTTTGCTTAATTTGTTGGCCCTCGTTCCGTCAATCCCTGCCTTGCCAACGAAACTCGGAGAAGGCAGTGAATCACTTCATCACAGGTAAGATGTAATGCTCCTCTAAATGTATGCTGAAATAAGAACAGACGTGCTACTGAAACGGAAAAAAGTGAGGGTTAACAGCAAGGTTTAAATGTGTGTGTGTGTGTGTGTTTTTTTTCCCACAGACCCTGAAAACTGCAGTCATTAAACCGCTCTTAAAAAATAATAATCTAGATGCTTCAGTAATGAACAATTACAGGCCCATATCAAACCTCCAATTTCTAGCTAAAATCATTGAAAAGGTTGTTTTTCAACAGTTGAGTAATTTCTTGCATTTAAATAACTGTTTTGATGTGTTCCAGTCAGGCTTTCAACCAAACCACAGCACTGAGACTGCTCTTGTTAAGGTCTTCAATGACATCCACTTAAACACAGACAGTGGCAGAACTTCAGTGTTAGTATTATTAGATCTCAGTGCTGCGTTTGATACTGTTGACCACAACATATTGCTAGACCGACTAGAAAACTGGGTGGGACTACGCTCCAATTCAAACACTGAGTAAGTGCATTGAACAAATCAATGATTGGATGTGTCAGAACTTTCTCAAATTAAACAAAGATAAAACTGAGGTAATGGTTTTTGGAGCCAAGGCAGAATGTATAAAAGTTAGCGCTGAGCTTCAGTCTGCAATGTTCAAAACAACAGATAAAGCCAGAAATATAGGTGTAGTCATGGACTCTGACCTGAGTTTCAACAGTCACATTAAAACAATTACTAAATCAGCCTACTATCACCTAAAGAATATATCTAGGATTAAAAGACTAATGTCACAGCAGGATTTGGAAAAACTTGTCCATGCTTTTATCTTCAGTAGACTGGACTACTGTAATGGTGTCTTCACAGGTCTCACTAAAAGATATATTAGAAAGCTGCAGCTGATTCAGAACGCTGCTGCTCAAGTCCTCACTATCACTAAGAAAGTGGATCACATCACTCCTGTTCTGAAGTCTTTACACTGGCTTCCTGTGTGTCAAAGAATAGATTTCAAAAATACTGCTGCTTGTTTATAAAGCATTGAATGGTTTAGGCCCAAAATACATTTCTGACCTACTGCTATATTATGAACCATCCAGATCTCTCAGGTCTTCAGGGACTGGTCAGCTTTCTGTCCCCAGAGTCAGAACTAAACATGGAGAAGCAGCGTTCAGTTATTATGCTCCAAATATCTGGAACAAACTCCCAGAAACCTGCAGGTCCGCTGCAACTCTTACTACTTTTAAATCCAGGCTGAAGACTTTTCTTTTTGCCGCTGCTTTTAATTGATATATTCATATCTTAAACTGCACTGTAACTTTTATTATCTTTGCTTTTTAATGCCATTTTCTGAATGTCTTTCATTTTTGTAAAGCACTTTGAATTGCCTCCCCCAAAGGTAGTTAAAGTCATTATTGGGGTTAAAGTCCCCTCGTAGGTGGTTAAAGTCCCCTACGTGTGCCGTTTTGGTTTCAAGACCCTGGTTCGCGGAGGACACCAAAAAGTCCTAGAAAAGACAACTTAAACTTAACTAATGTGCATTTAAAGAAAAGAGGAATAGCTTTGGCGAAAACTAAAAAGGTACCATGGGGTACAGGAATCCGTTTTGGTTTCAAGACCCTGGTTCACGGAGGACACCAAAAAAGTCCTAGAAAGACAAGGTAAACTTAACTATGTGCATTTAAAAATAAAAAAGAGGAATAGTTATGGCGAAAACTAAAAGGTACCATGGGGTCAGATTATAATTTTCCAAAGGGGGGTTCGTTTAGCATGAAACAATTGAAATAACTAAAGGACAAGTTAAACAAGAAAACAAAGAAAGAAAGGGAGGTCATAGAAAACTATTTCTGCTAAAAAGTTAGCAATGATGATTTTATTCATGTATCTTTGCTTTTAAATTAGTGTTTTTAGATATCATTTTATAATATGTTTCTTAATGCTATTAATGTCTTTCATTTTTGTAAAGCACTTTGAATTGCCTTGTGTTGAAATGTGCTATATAAATAAACTTGCCTTGCCGTGTGTGTGTGTGTGTGTGTGTGTGTGTGTGTGTGTGTGTGTGTGTGTGTGTGTGCGCGCACACAGGAGTTAAACCAGGACTTTAGTTTTGCATTAGAAAAAGAGGGGACGGTCTCAGCTTGTAATTTACTGTGGGAATCCAAGGAATTCTGATTCATTCAATATTTGGCAACCTTCATGTACATATGAATATGTTAGAGGTTTCTTATGTAATAAAAATGTGAATTGTTATGGACTTATCTCGTGTAGTAGTAGTTGTTAAGCACTTATTTTTTCCCTGCCATCTTCTCTTTGGTAAACTCTAGACGTCGTTTGACATGGAGGAGAGGTAACTGCTTTTCATTATTTCTCCAGTGGTTTTTGCTTTTCTCTGTTTGATGTTTTAGCATTTAAGTTGACTTGAAATCATTTCTGTTTTGTTCTGTTTTTTTAAGTGTGAAGAAAGTTTTAAATCCCCTCAAAAATATCATCTCCAGATCAACCACCCAGCAAACAAACCCAGGTGAAGACAATAGCAGGAAAAAGATAAAAAAGGTAATGTGAATGCAGTGACCAAACACATATGTATAATGTGAGGTTCATATTAGGGATCGACCGATATGGCTTTTTCAAGGCCGATACCGATACCGATTATTAGTAATCAAGGAGACCGATAACCGATATTTGGAACCGATATACATTTGCAGTAAAATCAGAAAATCTTGGTGTCAAAATGTAGAATAACACAAACTCCAACACAACTTCTTTGAAATGCATTTAAGCATATATTATGTTTAATTAACTTTTAAACATCTTACAACTGGTGTGCCCTTTTCTTTAGTGCAGCCATCTGCAATGAGTTAGAGAGAGACAGAGTTATAAGTGTGGCTGCAGGCTGACATGCTTAACTAACAATAATGCTTAATTTATTATATCAAAACAATGCCTGTCTATCTAGCATAAAATCCCAATAAGCTGCTAGCAATTGCAAAACACTAGTGCTAGCTAATGTTTTGCAACATATTAAAAGTGAGGCTATTACAGTAGACCTAACGTTAGTCTAGTAGCCTCACTTCTAAACATTTGCTAGATACATGTTGGCTAGCTAATGAGCTTCACATATCAACCTGAAAAACTGCGAAGCTCCACTCGCAGCCCCCCCCCCCGCACCACAGTTGTGCGGGGGGGAGCCCTTCTGCGTGCAGCGTCTCGCAGCGGAGTAGGTACAGCGAGACGCTGCACGGACCCCCAACTCTGACTGACTTCCCGCGTCCTTGTGTAACTGATAGAATTGGATCATAAAATCGTGGTGTTTTTGCAACTTCAGCATAGGGGATTGGGATGTTTATTGAACTTCGGCTTTCACCTGACTTACCTTCGAAACACATGTATGGCTCTGCCGCTCAGCGCTGCTGCTTGCTTCAGTCTGTGTCTGCATTCTTTCGCACCTGCCTGTAATCTGAGAAGGTCCCGCCTCTCTGGCTGGCTCCCGCCCGGAAAATCTTCAGTGTTGATTGACACTTCAGTGCTCGTGTACACAGACTAGAGTGGTGACTGCAGCCAGAGAAACGGCCGCATCAGAGCCAAAGTTTTATCAATTTCGATAAAAAGAAGGCCGATACCGATAATCGGTCAAATGCGGAATATCCAGGGTGCGTACGGGTGCTGGAAATCCTTGAAAATGCTTGAAATTGCACGAGGTGTTTTCAAGGTTTGAAAAGTGCTTGCATTTTGGGAATGGTGCTTGAATTTGGGATGAAGTGCTTGAAATTGTAAATGCTTTACTTCGCTTTTTAGATTAAAAGAAAATAAAGAAGTCGGAGTGCGCTTAATTGCTTCGCTTTTACATAAAACAGCTCCGCTCCGGCCTTCCCGCGCAATGCGCGTGACCGGCAAGTGTTTTTGTTATGTGTGTGACCTGGGCATTCTGATGAGAGTGATAGATGACAGTATGCCAGGAGGTTGCCGTTTCAACGAGCGTTGGCTAGCAGAAGACAAATACAAGCCATGGCTAAGACGAGGGTCAAGCGAAGCCCAAGAGTAGCCTCCTGCAAAGTGTGCAACAATAACGATGCGAGAGTCTGCGCTGACGAGCCACACACCACACGAAAGGTACGCCGTAGTAGAGCATTTTAGATTAGGCTATCGTTGCATGTAAAATACATGACACTTTGACGCAAAACAAGCTCGCCAAAATGGCTTCACTAGTCTGGCAGTATTTTAAGTGTCCGAAAATGACAATAAAATAGCGGTATGCAACGTGTGTGTGAAGCAGAAATCCTGCAGCTCCACCCGCTGTGACGGACCGGTGAGCGGAGCAGAACACACATTAAGAGTTAGACCTAACACACTTAGCTATTTGATCTACCTCTGGAACAAGCTAAACTAGTTATAAATATATTTATTCTTCACTGTCGGGTCACTCATTACTGGATCAGTGAGCTGCAGGAGATACTGACGGGCTGTCAGGAGAGAGGGAGAGGGAGAGAGGAAAAGAGAGCGCTTCCGCTCATTTCTCCCGTGTTATTATCCCAAGTTAATGTAAACTTGAATAATGTACTTCATTTGAATGTAATAATTATGTTGGTTGGTTGGTGTGTGGAAGCGCCAGTGAATGAGCCCCATTAACTGAGTTTTAAACATCACTTTAAATGGAAGATCCCCATCGGTATCGGTCGATACTGATTCCGGCGATCGGCCCCAAAATTGGCGATCGGAGCATCCCTAATAATTGTATATGATATGTTTTATAATGATTGATCATGAAAGTGTTCTCAAAGCTGGTAAAGGTGCAGCTAGTTTGAATGACTTTGTATACTGCAGGGTAGCTTGTGAATTTACTCCAGGTGGAACTAAAGTCTGATTTAACACTTGATTATATTTCACATCATTCATCCACATCTGTAAAGTAACTAAAGATATTAAATACATGTAGTGGAGTAAAAGTACACCATTTACCTCTGACTTAAGTTTATTGCCAACCTAAAACTACCTCAAAAATAGTAATCAATAATGTATTGAAAAGTTATTTGGCTGATTGTTTTATATTGGCTCAGCCAGGTTATATGGGATGCCCAGTCTACGTACAGATGGGTCACACATTTTGAAATATTAAACTTAGTTTTCTAAAATTTTTTATTTTTCATCCTCATGTAGAATGCTATTATGAAACACACATTTGGTTGTTTATAGCATAAAGAACATCTGATTTAATGTGAGGTAGGGAAATAATCATTTGAGTATAAGTATGTGTATATAAATATGTAATTTACAACAGCTGTAAGATGCTTGAAAAGCTTGAAAATGCACCTTGAAAATGCTGGAAAAGTGCTTGAATTTGACTTTGGAAAAGGTGTAAGAACCCTGAATATCGGCCCCGATAATCGGCCTGGGGGTGTGCCATGCTGGTCCCAGTTATTAAATGAGAGAAGCACATTTAATGGGTGGACAAAGGAGACAATGACAGGGTTCCAGAGTACAGCACTTAGTACACTGGCAACTAACCTAATAAAGTTATGGGACATTTATTGACATAATACATAATTAAAGTGAACAGTTCACTTTTTTCAGTGCAAATGTACCTACCCGTTAGTGACTATCAACATATGTAATTAATATTAACATTTCTGATCAACTGTATCTTTCCAAACTTTTCATTGAGGCTGACAGGAGCGTAACGTAACATTTCGCTTTTTTAATTTTAATATCGGCATTGAAACAACATCATTTAAAATAAAAGCAGCACTGATCGAGGTTTTCTGTAACTGTCCAAGTCTGTTTACAGTTTATTTTCCATTAACAAGTCCTTAAACTCTGCCAGAGCTATACCGTGTTCCTGTTAGTGTTCACTTCCTGTCTGTCTTCTTCTGCTGTTCCTGTTAGTGTTCACTTCCTGTCTGTCTTCTTCAGGTAATTTCTCTGACGTCCAGCACTCTTTCCTTCTCTCCCTTGATCCTCCTTAGCAGCGGTCATTATGTTGCTTAACAGCATTGTGTTATCGACAGTGTTGGGCAAGTTACTTCCAAAATGTAATACAGTACATATTACTTATTACTGTATTTTTTAAGTAATAAGTTACATTACAATATTACTGTCTCTGAAATGTAATGAGTGACACTAATTTTATATTACTTTTTAGTTACTTTCACCAAAATAACCGCAAAAGAATTGCTAGGTATTTTAAATGCTAAAATGTAGTTGAGTACATCCAGTGAAGGGTGATGTGGTATAGCCAATGGCGACAGGTCATTAGGGGCAGGTGGGGCACAGCCCCACCTAGTGTCAGCAGAAAGTATTACAAATAATGATTACAAAAAATGCAAAAAAAAAAGAAAAGAAAATATAAAATATATTTTTCAATCATCTGATTCGTCTGTACATTGCTGTTTTAGTCTGTGTTCTTCTAATTAGTGTCTACAGTGTGTGCCTATTGAGCTGTTTAGAGCCATGTGGGACAAAACCTGATCATGCCCCTCCCTCTCACTGTCTAAGTGAACGGTGACTGTAAAAACTACACTGCGCATGCTCAGAGTATTTTCCTATTTAATGTGTGTGGCAAAAAAATAATGACCATAGGGGCACTGAGCTGCCATCCCCACCATACGTCATCTCACATAATTCAGAGCTGATTGGCTGTAAGTACGTGTGCCGCGAAAAGTGTGGTGTGTGAAGAGGAGACGAGAGAGGTGCAGTGACGCGTCCTAAAACCAGGAAGTAAGCTGCGCATGGCTTCCCTCGACAAAAAAGCAATGAGATTTCTCCATAGGATTTTAGAAAATAGCTCGAAATAAGATCTGTGGGAAACGTACCTATTAGATAAATGCACGTTTTGTTCAGCCGGATAATATCCTACTTTTATAATTTTTGAATCATAAATCTATCGATTAGATTTATGATAGACTTTTGAAACTACAAGAAGATAAGGAGGACTTTTACAAAAAAGTAATAGACATTTTTGTCCAGAAGGATAGACAAATGGACTTCATCTTCAAGTCAAGGTAAGACCGCAATTTTAGTGAAAATGGGATCTTACTAAGAGAGAACAATTCAATATTTAAATTATGAAATTACATTTTTTGGGTATCCTTTTGTTGAACTGTCTGTTTAAAATTAATCGAAGCATCAGACAAAAAAAGCTTTTGAAAATAATATTATATTTTGGTTTAGGTCAAAATATAATATTTGTAAACCTGAAGAGTCAGTGCCAGTGCCTCACCAGCCATGAACCTCACTGCACGTCACTGCAGAAGCTTATAGACATCTACGTTTTTTGTGCCCCACCACTTTTGTACATATAAAAACGCCACTGGGTATAGCATAACAACTGTGTAGGCCGTTAAGACTACTAACAACTTGTATTACATGGCTTAGTTGAATACTCGATTCTGATTGGTAAATTCTTAACATGTGACACGTTGTTAACACTAGAACCGCCAATGGGTCAATTTTACCCGCAGCTGTTTTTTGATTGTATGTAACTTTTTTTCAATAAAATATTCAAGTCTCCCAGTCCGTGACTTTTCCTGAAAGTGTGTTATGTAGCACCCTCTGTTGTTAAAAATGGTCAACCGTTTCTCTGGAACCCATTGGTCGATTTTGGTGATTGACATCTCTTTCTGACCGTTAGAGCCAATAGAATCGAAGGGGAATTTCCCCACACACACACATGGTAAAAAAAAAAAGGTGGGGGATTCGCGCATGCAGTTTTGCATCAGAGCGAACCTATCTCTAGCTCTGACATCTGGAAACGGAAAAGCAGGGTTTATTGCTTATGGATTATCAGAAATCATTTCAAAGGGACACAGACACATTGGATTAACCTATGGATTAACTTCAGCAGCGTTTTTATCGTTTTAATGCCATTGAAGACCACTTTTGACCAGACAACGACACAGGTAAACCATGTTAGCGTTTTTAGCTACCTAGCGCCACATGTTTTGATGTCTGTTTTTGTTTATAAAGTCGTGAGTTCTTATCATAGAGTGATAATATGTACCCATCGATTCTGTGTCATCTCGCGATCAGATCGATGGGTTGAATGTGCAGAAAGGATAAATAATAAGGTTTTATGAGTGAGTTTTCGGTGCAGTAATCTGTTAGCATTTTTCGCTCGTTGCTAATTCAGAGGCTCAGCGTTAGCATTGTGGGTTTTAAAAAAAAAGAAAAAAAAGAAAAAAAGATCAGTTAGATGAGCTTCTTCCCGTTACATGGATATAAAACATTCATAGTTTATTAAATATTAAGATGCCCTCAGACACTGTTTCCTGCAATATGTTGCGGGAGGGCCCCAGTATCGGGGTCTCTCAGGTTTAACAGATTAAAAAACAGAACCTTATAAACTCTATATAAGATAGTGAATCACAAAGTACAATATTTCCCTTTGATTTGTAGTGGAGTATAAAGTGCAACGAAAAGAGCATTCTCAAGTACCTCAGAATTCCACGACTGCTTATGCAAAAATGTGGACTTTCAAGAGAAATCTTGAGGAAATTAAGTTTAAGAAAGATTTTTTCAAACGACAGAAGCGTATTTCAACTTTGATGTGTTACTTAAGTTCATTGCATGGATGATGTCCGTGAGCAGAAGGCAGGCGTTCACCCTCATCAAGCACCGCCGATCCCTCGATGGAGATGGACACGTTGGGAGGTGTGGCGTCTTCTTTTGCTGCACTTCATGGGGGACATGGATCTTCACGACACTCAGCATAGTCCTTTTTCCACTATATCTTTGCCTCCATTCTGTCAAAACATGTAAATCAGTGTTAAAATAGAATACTGTAAACCTTTCTGTGAATTTACTAAAACTGATTGGGTTGAGTTAGCTATTTAATTTAGTGTTTAAGTAGCCATGTTCTTTTTAAGCAGAGGGGATGGAGTAAGCTTCAAAATGTTCAAAGGCTTTATTATCATATGCAGTAGCTACAGTGTGGATATGGGAATTTATATTAACTCTTATTTGTTACGGTCAAAGTATGACTTCAAGTAAGGAAGCTCAGTTTATAAAATGTTTGCTTTTTTCCAAACAGGAAGTAAACCTGATTAAATAATTGGGTTCTACAGGCTCAAACTATCAATTCTCCTGAAAAACACATTTTGAATCAGAATATTAAACATTGAAATTGAGTAAGTTTGAAAATATATATAAATATTATACAGTAAAATTAGATTCCAATGTACATTATCTAAATGTTAACTTAAAAACTGGAGACTGAAGAGGTTTTTCACATAATGGCAAGATGTACTTACCTTTAGAGAATAGAGATATTCATGTACAAACAGAACAGCAGACACATTTTAACACAAATCAAGCAGAACATTTACCTGGTTCTCTTTAATCAGCTCCTCTGCAGACTCTTCCAGAAGCTCCATCAGGCGGGAGGACGGCTTCCGTCTAACTTCAACGTGGTGCTGTTTAACAGACATGTCGATTATTGTAGCGAACACACATAACTGTAAGTACAGAAAGATACTGGAGACAAAGAGTATACCTTAACTTCAATTGAACGCGCTACAGAAGGAGGCACCAACAGTTCAACTTCCCAGTAGTCTCCCTGGATCACCCCTCAGGCCGCATCACAGACTGGCCCACAGAGCAGCGTCCATGGCAGTGAATGTGACATACCCTTTTTTTAGGAATCTGGTGCCGCTATCTGTCTCAGTGTACACAGGAAATAAAAGCACACATGTGCATCACACACAGTCGGATGCATGCGAGTGAACTGACTGGACTCCCACAGTAAAGGAAAACTCAGTTTGGCGACACATTGCTAACTACCGAGCAGGATTTGAAAATGTAGCGCGAACACCACCAACAAAACAACTCTTCCCTCTTAGGTGCCTTACAAACAATGGACGTCCGCTCTCGGGAGCGTCGGAGTGGTGCGGTCACCCTAAGTGACAGACCTAAAGTATCCGGGATTCAGGCATCTTCCCTGGCTTGTACATTTTTGGTGATGCGCCCTGGAGGTATCAGCCTATTTTAAACAACTTTTCCCCGCCTTTCAAACACTTATTCCGGGGTTTTAGCCAGTCATTTTGCACGAAATCATTTAACATTGACGGTCTCCTGAAAAAGCACATATTCTGTGCATTTTCAGGAGAGCGTCTATGTTAAATGATTTCGTGCAAAATGACTGTCTAAAACTCTCTTCCAGACATTTAAAAATACTTTCCCCGACCATTTAAACATTATTCTGGCTTGTAAAGTGCAGTTATGCGCCCTGGAGATATTATACTATTTCAAACAACTTTTCCCCTCCTTTCAAACACTTATTCCTGGGTACAAGTGTTATATTTCTTCCCCCTGGGTGTGTGTGAGACAAGTGAAGTGAGTCAGCCTGTCAACAAGCAGCAGTGTGCTGTCATTTGAAACATGTTACCCCACAGTTTAACACACTTTTACCTGTGTTTTGAAGACTCTTTCCTGGGTCAATGTGTGCTCTTTCACCCCCCTGGGTGTGTGTGAGACAAGTGAAGTGAGTCAGCCTGCCAACAAGCAGCAGTGTGCTGTCATTTGAAACATGTTACCCCACTGTTTAACACACTTTTACCTGTGTTTTGAAGACTCTTTCCTGGGTCAATGTGTGCTCTTTCACCCCCCTGGGTGTGTGTGAGACAAGTGAAGTGAGTCAGCCTGCCAACAAGCAGCAGTGTGCTGTCATTTCAAACATGTTACCCCACTGTTTAACACACTTTTACCTGTGTTTTGAGGACTCTTTCCTGGGTCAATGTGTGCTCTTTCACCCCCCCTGGGTGTGTGTGAGACAAGTGAAGTGAGTCAGCCTGCCAACAAGCAGCAGTGTGCTGTCATTTGAAACATGTTCCCCGACCTTTTAACACACTTTTTACCCATGTTATGCGTCCTGGAGGTATCAGCCTATTTTAAACAACTTTTCCCCGCCTTTCAAACACTTATTCCGGGGTTTTAGTCAGTCATTTTGCGAGATATCATTTAACATTGACAGTCTCCTGAAAAAGCACATATTCTGTGCATTTTCAGGAAAGCGTCAATGTTAAATGATTTCGTGCAAAATGACTGTCTAAAACTCTCTTCCAGACATTTAAAAATACTTTCCCAGACCATTTAAACATTATTTCTGGCTTGTAAAGTGCAGTTATGCGCCCTGGAGATATTATACTATTTCAAACAACTTTTCCCCACCTTTCAAACACTTATTCCTGGGTACAAGTGTTATCTTTCCCCCCCTGGGTGTGTGTGAGACAAGTGAACTGAGTCAGCCTGCCAACAAGCAGCAGTGTGCTGTCATTTGAAACATGTTACCCCACTGTTTGACACACCTTTAGCCACGTTTCAAGCACTTACTGCTGGGTCAATGTGTGCTCCAATGTGTCCTCTTTCACCCCCCTGGGTGTGTGTGAGACAAGTGAAGTGAGTGCAAGGATTATGGAAGTCCCACTGTTGGGGACTGCTGCTGGAGGTCTCTAGTCCGTCCTTGGGGGCTCTGTGAGCGGGCTAGAAAGGTGACCTCTCTGGGTGATTTAGTCAGTTTATGGAGCTTAGCCCACAAATCCTGGATGATCCAGGCCGAATTTGGGTGCTCATAGGCGGACATCGAAGCACCATAAAAACCACCCCCCTTGTAGAGTCACCAGGGGCACGAGAATACCCTCCACAGAAGGGGTGGTGGTGCGTCAAGAAGGCCGAATATGGATGCTGATGGGCGGACATCGAAGCACCATAAAAACCACCCCCCTTGTAGAGTCACCAGGGGCACGAGAATACCCTCCACAGAAGGGGTGGTGGTGCGTCAAGAAGGCCGAATATGGATGCTGATGGGCGGACATCGAAGCACCATAAAAACCACCCCCCTTGTAGAGTCACCAGGGGCACGAGAATACCCTCCACAGAAGGGGTGGTGGTGCGTCAAGAAGGCCGAATATGGATGCTGATGGGCGGACATCGAAGCACCATAAAAACCACCCCCCTTGTAGAGTCACCAGGGGCACGAGAATACCCTCCACAGAAGGGGTGGTGGTGCGTCAAGAAGGCCGAATTTGGGTGCTCATAGGCGGCCTGCTGCAGTCATTTTCAGGCTCCTCTCCACAATTGTCCCCCTAAAATGATTTAAAATCATTATTTTTGCATTTAAATGCATTTATTCTATCATTTATATGGTTCCCCAACACAATGCACATAGTCTGGAGCTCACTGGGGTCCTGCATATAATTTAATCAGGCGTTTTAACACTTTTTCCCATGAAAATGATTTTTAATCACTATCATGGGGCTATGAAAATAAAATTCCGGGTAATGCAGAGCACAAGTGCACCTTTTACTATTTAAATGTATTTGTATTATATATATTTGGGCTAGAAAGGTGACCTCTCTGGGTGATTTAGTCAGTTTATGGAGCTTAGCCCACAAATCCTGGATGATCCAGGCCGAATTTGGGTGCTCATAGGCGGCCTGCCAGGCGCCCCCACCCGTGGAAAGCAAAAAAAAGTGAAGAAAACGCTTAATTATATCTTAAAATAATCAAAAATGAAGTTTTGAAAAATTGTCAACATTTTTCTGAGTGCCAACGGGAGAAGGGGCCAGACGCTTCGGGCCAATTTTTCCCCTTCTCCGATGGTTGGTACAACGGATAAGGGAATGCTCTGGTTTTTGGACAAAATTAACATGGGATCACTCCCGTCACCGGACGTACTTCGTCTCACTGGAATATAAAATCGTCCCCATGTATCCGGCCAATGACGGGAGAGTTTTGAAAGAGACAAAACACTGTTCCATACATTTAAAAACACTTAAACAATTAAACAATGTTTACCCCAGGATTCTGGCCTCTTCCCTGGCTTGTAAAGTGCAGTTATGCGCCATGGAGGTATTCTGATATTTTCAAAATGTAGCACTTTCACACTTTCACAGGGAATAGCGGAGTTATGGCAGAGGGTCAGATTCTGAAAATACGATTTGAGAACAGGGCTCTGATCAGGGCTAAAGTCTTGTTAGAAACTGGTGAATCTGTTTAAATGCAGGCAGCATAGGCACTGCTTTTAGCAGGGTCTCAGAGAGCCATAGACCCAGGGTACAGCACATCGCTTTCTTACCCATAAAACAGGGCTCTGATCAGGGCTAAAGTAATGTTAGAAACTGGTGAATCTGTTTAAATGCACTGCTTTTAGCAGGGTCTCAGAGAGACCGGCATCACCCCCCCTTCTGTGGAGGGTATTCTCGTGCCCCTGGTGGTCTTACAAGGGGGTGGTTTTATGGTGCTTCTGTGTCCGCCCATCAGCATCCATATTCGGCCTTCTTCACGGCATCACCCCCCCTTCTGGGCTGGAGGTTCAAACACTTTAACTTTTGTTCACCCTCCTCTGGCTTACACCTCCTCCGCCAACACTTGAGCGCTCATCACAGGGTTCAGCACCAAGGAGAGTGCCTCCCCGGTGCTGATGGAAAGTGGCACTTTATCTGCCCCTGGTAACCATCAAGGTTATTGTTTTTTTTTTATTTATTTTTTTATTTGAACAAAAACCACAGTACACAGAGCCTAAAACATAAACTATTTACACGTACTACTGCTGCTATAACAGTACTACTAAATGTCTTAACCTACGTTTTAAAGTGCAGTTATGCGCCCTGGAGGTGTTGCACTATTAACAAAATGTATGCCCAGGATTCTGGCACCTTTCCTGGCTTGTAAAGTGCAGTTATGCGCCCTGGAGATATTGTACTATTTACAAAATGTATACACAGGATTATAATAATAATTATATACACGGTATACATATTCACAATGTTTAGCGGGATTCAGGGGACCAAATTAGGCGTCTAATTCTTACGGTGCACCAGGGTAAACAGGTTGAGTCCACGGCCCCTGCCCCATCATCAGGAGTGTCAACCAGCCCCGGTCCCGACTTCATTGGCCTCTTTCCCTCCCGCTTCCGCTTCCGCTGCTGCTGCCGCTCCAATGACCCATCAGGTGAAGATGATAGAGCAGTACTGTTATAGCAGCCCTCTTCGGAGGTCTCCCCATCTGACAGCGGTAGACATCCTTCTGATGATGATGCAGCTGCTGCCGCATCTGATGACGCCCTGAACATGGAGCGGATTCTCAATGCCTCCTTTATTCCTGGCGCATTCGCGTAGAACCGGTCCGCCGTGGTTACGTCGTGACACATAAACCTGGCGAGAATCGACCGGCTTTCTGGATCTTGGTGATGCTTGATATTGTCAGCCAGGGCAGTGCGCAGGATTGTGAAGGTGACGGCTGTTTCTAGCCCAGCATCAGCCCATTCCCTCTTCAAGTGAGCGTTCAGGTTCTTGGAGGCCCGATTCCCCCTTGTGAAAAGGAAGAATTCATTCTGAGGACCCAGCAATGCCTCTTAATCCCCATCCACCGCATGACCCAGCTAAACTCCTCTACTGTAAGCGCCAGCTGTGCTTCGCCATATGTCTTGGCCGTCTTGTGATCCTGCACATGGATGATGTAGCCCTCAGCAGTTCCCCTTATGGCTGCCTCTAAGACCTCACTGTTTTTCATGTTTGCGTACACGCCCGTACGGTGGCCATACAGGAGGCTCCAATGGAGGGTGAGATAGCCATAGAGAAGCTTCTGGGTGGTTGAGGTCGGCGTGCCGGCCATCAGGTCGAGGAGCTCCGGGATGCGCTTCTCAGCGGCCGCCATGGCGGCGAGAAGCTCCGCCTGGCTCGGCAGACGATCCAGTTTGTTCCTCTTCACCTTAAACTGATGTAGAGTGACTGCCTTATTCAAGTGTTTCATGTTGGCTTTCACCTCTCTCATTATGTGGGTCATATCAGACTGGGTGAGCTTGCACCCCCGGGGCTTTGACTCAGACATGTACCCCATGAACTGGTGCACATTCTTCAGGAAGAACTCTGATGTTGTGACTGCCCGGCCCGGCTTTACAATATACTCGCTCCAGCCACGGATCATCTTCATGTTTCTTAGGAACAGCCAGTCTGACAGGCGGTTAACACCATGGGCCATGTATACTATGAAGTTCTTTATCCGGCTGATCTTCGACACAACATTGTCTTTCTGTTTTACTGTCGGAGCGACACCCAAACAGTGATCCAAGTATGTCTGAAGGTACGCCTCCATGCTTCTAGGCAACGTGATTTCACGCATGGTATTCCCCCGTCCACACCCAGTGGACCAGTAATTTGAGGGAGAGGGCAAGTCATTAGCCAGCTTAGAGGCACGGGTCTTCCGGCATACAGGGGTCTCGCTACCGGAGGCTACTGCAAACATGACAGTTTCCACCGGGGTCTTCACAGGGGTCTCGCTACCGGAGGCTACTGCAAACATGACAGTTTCCACCGGGGTCTTCACAGGGGTCTCGCTACCGGAGGCTACTGCAAACATGACAGTTTCCACCGGGGTCTTCACAGGGGTCTCGCTACCGGAGGCTACTGCAAACATGACAGTTTCCACCGGGGTCTTCACAGGGGTCTCGCTACCGGAGGCTACTGCAAACATGACAGTTTCCACCGGGGTCTTCACAGGGGTCTCGCTACCGGAGGCTACTGCAAACATGACAGTTTCCACCGGGGTCTTCACAGGGGTCTCGCTACCGGAGGCTACTGCAAACATGACAGTTTCCACCGGGGTCTTCACAGGGGTCTCGCTACCGGAGGCTACTGCAAACATGACAGTCTTCACCGGGCTTTTCACAGGGGTCTCGCTACCGGAGGCTACTGCAAACATGACAGTCTTCACCGGGCTCTTCCCAGGGGTCTCGCTACCGGAGGAAACTGGTAATATGACAGTCTTCACTGGGCTCTTCACAGGGTTCTTGACCGGTCTCTTTCCACCGGAGGCTACTGCAAGCATGACAGTCTTCACTGGGCTCTTCACAGGGTTCTTGACCGGTCTCTTCCCACCGGAGGCTACTGCAAGCATGACAGTCTTCACCGGGCTCCTCACATCCTTACTGAAACACACATAATGAATTTGATCAAAATTATGTTATAGTTCTCCGTTTATATGCGTTAGCGTGAGCGGTGGTTGCGACACTGGGTCCGATGCATCAATTCATGGTGCATGGACGAAGGGAAGTATTGGGTTACCACCGGGTCAGATGGTCCCACTTCCGCACCAACGCGGGGCTGGTGATGGCAACATTGGGTCCGATGCATCAATACATGGTGCCCCGACCATGAGAGGGTTTGGGGTACCCCGGAACCAGGCACCACCCCAGCAGGAAACGGGTTAGTATGGTCAAAGGAGGAAAGAGTGATAGAACCGGGGTAAGCAAAGAAAGTGTCCGACAATAGTGACTTGTGAGGCGGCCAGAGAGTCTGTCATATCTCGGTCCTATCCTCCAGGCAACGCTGTGGCCAAAACTGGGCTAAAAAACTAAAAAAACTAAAAAATATTTCATCCAGGGAAATTTGGGTGAAAATGAAAAAAAAAGTACCCGGAAATAATGCTTCATTAGCCAGCAGCAGTCCCCTGTCGACTCATGTGACATTCCTCCAGGGTTACATAGAACCAGGGTGTGGGCTCCGAGCCATCTCCGAGACATCTCTAGTCCGTGTTGATAATGGGGGAAATGTACCCCAAAATAGTCCTTCATTAGCCAGCAGCAGTCCCCTGTCGACTCATGTGACATTCCTCCAGGGTTACATAGAACCAGGGTGTGGGCTCCGAGCCATCTCCGAGACATCTCTAGTCCGTGTTGATAATGGGGGAAATGTACCCCAAAATAGTCCTTCATTAGCCAGCAGCAGTCCCCTGTCGACTCATGTGACATTCCTCCAGGGTTACATAGAACCAGGGTGTGGGCTCCGAGCCATCTCCGAGCCATCTCTAGTCCGTGTTGATAATGGGGGGAAATGTACCCCAAAAAAGTGCATCATGACTCAGCAATCATCACACTCAACTTTGGTGAGAACCGGGCAAAGGGGTCAAAATCCGTCAATGTGGGGGGTGAAACGGCTGTACGCGAGCCCTGGGGGGGCACCCGGGACCGGGCAGTGCCCCCGGCAGAAGGAACCGGGTCAAACGGGCCAAAACAGGAAAAAAAAAAAAAATAAAAAGAACCAGGCAAAAGGGGGGAAAATGGGAAAAAAGTGTCCGAAAATAGTGCCTCATGACCCCGCAGGAGTCCCCCGCGGACTCCCCTGACATTCCTCCATGGTCGAAATCATCCAATTCAACTTTGGTGAGAACCAGGCAAAGGGGTCAAAATCCGTCAATGTGGGGGGGTGAAACGGCTGTACGCGAGCCCTGGGGGGGCACCCGGGACCGGGCAGTGCCCCCGGCAGAAGGAACCGGGTCAAACGGGCCAAAACAGGAAAAAAAATAAAAATAAAAAGAACCAGGCAAAAGGGGGGAAAATGGGAAAAAAAGTGTCCGAAAATAGTGCCTCATGACCCCGCAGGAGTCCCCCGCGGACTCCCCTGACATTCCTCCATGGTCAAAATCAACAAACTCAACTTTTGTGAGAGCCGGCCAAAATGGTCAAAATCCGTCAATGTGGGGGGGTGAAACGGCTTTACCGCGAGCCCTGGGGGGGCACCCGGGACCGGGCAGTGCCCCCGGCAGAAGGAACCGGGTCAAACGGGCCAAAACAGGAACAAAAAATAAAAATAAAAAGAACCAGAGGCAAAGGGGGGAAAATGGGAAAAAAGTGTCCGAACAATAGTGCCTCATGACCCCGCAGGAGTCCCCCGCGGACTCCCCTGACATTCCTCCATGGTCGAAATCATACAACTCAAACTTTGGTGAGAACCGGGAAAAGGTCAAAATGTA